>NC_048223.1:47764220-47779367 GCF_002007445.2 Ailuropoda melanoleuca
AAAAAAACAAACAAAAACGGTATCATTCTGATAGTGGTGTTGATAATGGAAGATGCTGTCCATGTGTAGGCATAGGGGAAAATCTTTGTCACTCTCATTTTTTGTTGTAAACCTAAAACTGCTCTAAAAAATAGTCTTAAAAAATCTTTCTGGAAATACATGTTCTAGGTTCAGTGGACTCTGAGTTGCTTATGGCATTGAGTCCTTACTGGAAGGAGGGAGGAGGAGTTAAACTGGGACCTTTGACAGTCTGCCCCCAAGTGCCAACTGCTGTATAGCAACTATGGCATGGCTTCCAAACAGATTTTAGAACATCGAGTTCAGGCTAATCCTCAGAAACTGGATAAATGGGTAAGCAGTGCCAAGGCAAGGGGACAAGAAAATGATTTTAAGTCCTGGTTGGACATAACACTGTAGTTGTACAAAAATGGAAAGATTCAGAGACAAAAGGGTATCACTATCTAAGTGAGGGATTAAAGGCCCATCCTAAAGGTCCTTTATAGACTTAAAGTCAAAAAGACATTGTGGGCTGACAGCAAATTTAAGAAATGCATGATGATGCTGAGTGTCTCTAGAGTTTGAAAGTAGCTGCCAACAAAGGAACCCACAGCTGACTCAATGAAGAAGTTTCCTTTTTGTTCTCAGGGAGCATTCCAGAGCTAGGATATAAATGAGGTTGAAGATTATAGATCTCTACATGCTTCCTGGAAGGTAGAGGAGGTCATCAAGAGGAGTGATGACTTCAGTTGGTCACTCTTTCCCCAGAATTGCTCTAGTCCACATGCACAGTTAGGGGAGGGAAGGAAGGGATGTGGAGGTGGTCCCTCACTTGAAACAGTTATGGTACGAGGGGTATTTAAGTTCCTCAGCATTCTTTCCCTTCCATTGCCCAAACCGCTAGACTTGGAGGAGGAGGAGATTACATTGTTATGTTGATGTTTTTCTCTCCTTATAGTTGTCAATTACATACACTTTAGCTTCCAGGAAGGAGTTAGTCAGACTCTGCCCCGCAACCCCCCCAAAGGGTCCCACATGGAATTACACACACTCTTAGTAAAAGAGAACTTGCACTCATGGACAGAAAAAAATCTTCAAATAACCAACATGTTTTAATGAAAGTTCCCAAAGTTTAAACAAAGTGTGATGTGATAAAAATCTTTGATATCCAAATGTTCAGAACCCACCCATTTTGCCTATTTTTACTCATTTTCTTCCTTGTCTAAAGAGAAAAGAATCTAAACTGGGTGAAGGTTTTCACAATCAGAGTGGAAGAAGAGTAGACTCTATAGAATAGTGCACAGCAGAAGATGACAAGAACCACAGATGTGTGACTTCATGAAATATCAGGAGAGGGGGAACTAAGGAACCAAGATGGCAGGCGTCGGGCAGCTGGAATGACTGTGCTCTTTTCAAGAAAAGTGAGAGACTCCCAAGGAGTCATGGCTTCTGGGAATACATAGCATTTGAAAAATGTCTCAATAATTGTTGTCAGAGATAGATTCCTTGACTCCTGTAAATATTTGAAGAAATGTTGCTAAAGATTGAAATTCTTATCTGGGCTATCATTGGGCCATGCTTCTTTCAATGCATCAAAACTAGGACTCTGGTTTGAGATACCCTTAGATTTAATTTTCTGTCTCACTGTTCCTGTCTCTGTCTCTCTCTCAGTTCCATAATAAGTAACTATTTTGGTTATTTCAAATAAAGAATATAATAACTGAGTGTTGTCTATTTAATATATATATATTAAATAAAATTTGAATTACAAGATACCTTCTGAGATAATAAGCTTTTGAAAAGTTGTACAGAGCTTTACTCATAAAAAAAAGGGGAGGAAGAATCTGGTGCGTATATCCTATGAGAGGGCTATTTTGAAATGTTTGTTTTAAACCACTACTTTCTGTAGACACTTTAATTCCATCTCTGTTGTGCATTGTTGTCTCATTGCTAATGTAAACCATGTTTGCCTCTTTCTTTGATGTCTTCATCAGTAATCCCAGAATAATTCCATATCTGAACTATGGAAAAATTAAAAGGCAAATTTAAAACAAACAAAGAAAATACGGTTTTATGCAGACGACTATATGGTACATTATGAAACACAGCAACCATAGCAATGGTAGCAACTCTGCAAAGATTAGGGTAAATTAATGGATGATGGAACGAGCTTATGAAATAACTGATGTAAGACTAGTATTTTGCATGGGGTTATGAAGGATCATCAGTGATGACATCAAGGAATCGATCTTTAGCCTAATGAGGCAATTTTGTTTTTTCTGGTTAAATAGGAAAAATATTTTCTTCTTGTTCTATAATTTGTTACATTCTAACTTGATTCCTAACTTGCCTAAGAAATTACATGTTTTCACAAGTCATTAGTGGTCTTCTGGCTAGATTGCTGGTGGATGTTGCATAGGACCAAAATCATGATTACAGATTCTTTATTGTCATTTTATTGTTGACTTCCCCCAGTCTTCACCAAGTCATTCTGAATTATTGCCAGTGAAAGATGTACTCAGAGATGAGGAAAGAGATTTTTTTTTTCCATAAATTCTAAGGAGTTAAATGAAGCTATCCAAACTACATTTGCCAATGTCAGACCTAAGTTAATGTAAAAAAAAAAAATCATGTTCAATTCTTCATGTATTTTAATCCTCTTATGATTGTGTCTATATGACGACTGTTAGAAGAGGAAACAATTTGGCTCTGCTCATTACTGGTGAAGTGATATATGCAGTGATGCACCCTGCTTCTTTCCAAAGAGTCATTTTCTAAAAGGTCAGCAGCCAAAACCTCCTCAATATATAACTGTGAAATGAGAAGTAAATAGAAAAATTTCTAAGCATTAAGGAAATAGGTTGTTACTTGTCTCCTCAAGTTATCTAGAATTTCATTGGCATTGAATCATATAGGATAGTTCATTGATGATCTTTCTTTGCCTGTGTGTTGACTAAATAGCACCAAATATGCAGTGGGATTGCTGGAGTAATGGAGAGATCCTAAAACAAGGGGCAGGAGAAATCACAAGGCAGATGGAAGTCAGAAAGGCCAGAGAGCCAGGGCACTTTATATGAGGAAGACAACTCTGTGAAAGTTAGTAGCCCCTCCTTTACTGTTTAAATTTCAGAATGCTAATGTTATTAACAATGATGAAAAGATTAAGTAGTGGAAAATGACCCCTGGTCTCTAAGTAAGTGAAAAGTACTTTTAAAAATATATATATTCTAACTGTATTTTTCCTTGTTGTTTAAACCCTTTATTTTAATCACATGTCTAATAAGAATAAGACTGAATTATATAGAATTACAGCATGTCACATACACTCACACACACACAATCCCAGATGATGCTGTTCTAATGAGCCTTTTTTCTATAGAGAGTATCTAAGTCATAAGTCATTAGCAAATGGTGGAAACTGGTGTTGATTTATTTTCATAGAATTCAGGCCATGGGCCATGGTGGGCAGTAAGAATGAGCCTTTGCATTAGGAGGAAAGTCTATTAGGTTCTATCCACTTGTAACCATGTAGAGAAGGCCCTCCTTTTGTTTGTTTTTGTTTTTTGTGTTTTTTGTCAGAACAATAGAAAATTCTGTGTATTTAAGATTTCATTCTAATTTAAATTTTGATTCCTTTTATGAGCCTAACAAAGCACATCTGTGTTCTTCCTGTGACCTGCAGGCCACTGATATTTTGACTTTTTTTTTTTAATTATTCTGTTATGTTAGTCACCATACAGTACATCATTTGTTTTGATGTAGTGTTCCATGATTCATTGTTTGTGTGTAACACACAGTGCCCCATGTAGTACGTGCCCTCCTTAATACCCATCACCAGGCTAGCCCATCCCCCCACCCCCCTCCCCTCTGAAACCCTCAGTTTGTCTCCTGGAGTCCTAATTTAGGCAGCAAAGATGAGATAATTGAGTTAGGATGATGTAAAAGGCAGAGATTCTTCTATATGGGAGAAGCAGCCTCCGGAGGGTGAGCTGGCTTTGAGTTTTCTCTGCACATCCTGGGCATGCTTCACATTTGGGTGGTGTAATCTCTGGGGTTAGTTGGGGAGTGACTCCGTGATGGAAATTATTTAGGAGCTTTGGGATAGAGGAAGCGCTGAAGTTTAATTCCTGGGGCTAGTCTCTGTCCAGAACCTTCTCAGAAATATTGACATCTGCTCTTCTGCAGGTGAGCTCTCCTTGGGCTTGATTCCACCCTTCCCAGGACTTCCCTGCCAAAGACTTTTCTTCCCAAATTTCCCTGAGTCATGAATGGTTCTTTGATTTCTTCTCTTCCTTATGAACCAATATTGGCCACTAGATTATTGATGGTTGTTACTGAGAAATGGAAATGTGAAGTGGGTCAGTACTCTCACTTCTGAATAGAGAGGAGTAATAAACATTGTACAGGCTATGAAACAGTAACCTGGATGGTATGAAACATTTCTTAGACTTTATCTTCTCTAGCAGTTTTCAAAACAAGTGTTCAAATGCCATGTATTTCTAACTGGAATTGCTAATGTAATTCGATTAAATATGCTTGCAAGTGTGCTGTGCGGATTAATGAATATGAAAGTACCTGGTATCCCTTTATCTACAGCTCCATCACAAGACTGTGAAGGATGCACTAAAAGCTAGCATTTATTTTATATATATATCGGAGGACACAGTTTAAGCAAATAGTACATACTTATTCCTCAGAACAAATAAAAAAGGAATCTCAGTCATAAAAGATTTGGGGAGTCATCACAACTAGGCATCACCACGGTAGATTCAGCATGGTTAAAATTCAAATGAGTTTATTAAATAAAATATGTAGATGCACTCATACAGTAAAAGTGCTTTCTTTTTAATCTACCCAAAGTACTTGCCACTGGTGACCAGAAGCAAGTTTTGTTGGTGTTGTTTGTTTTGTTTTGTTTTGGTATTAGTTCTTATTTTTGCTTTCTAGGTTCCATATCTGCCAGACAGTAATTCTTAGTTCTTAAGTCTCAAAAGCTAGCTGCTTAGCACTGGACGCGCCTTCTTAACTTACAACAACCTGGAAACAAGGCTCTTTCCGTGACAAGAGCATCAGACAATATTCTGGTTTTTTTTTTTTGAGAGAATTTTATTTTTATTTTATTTTATTTTATTTTATTATATTATGTTAATCACCATACAGTACATCCCCAGATTCCGATGTAAAGTTTGATGCTTCATTAGTTGCGTATAACACCCAGTGCACCATGCAATACGTGCCCTCCTTACTACCCATCACCAGTCTATCCCATTCCCCCACCCCCTCCCCTCTGAAGTCTTCAGTTTGTTTCTCATAGTCCATAGTCTCTCATGTTTCATTCCCCCTTCTGATTACCCCCCTTTTCTTTATCCCTTTCTTCCCCTACCGATCATCCTAGTTCTTATGTTCCATAGATGAGAGAAATCATATGATAATTGTCTTTCTCTGCTTGACTTATTTCACTTAGCATTATCTCCTCCAGTGCCGTCCATGTTGCAGCAAATGTTGAGAATTCGTTCTTTCTGATAGCTGAGTAATATTCCATTGTATATATGGACCACAGCTTCTTAATCCAGTCATCTGTTGAAGGGCATCTCGGCTCCTTCCATGATTTGGCTATTGTGGACAATGCAGCTATGAACATTGGGGTGCATATGGCCCTTCTCTTTACTACGTCTGTATCTTTTGGGGTAAACACCCAGTAGTGCAATGGCTGGCAGACAATATTCTTGTCCCTGCTCTTGCTTTTGCCAGTATTCTTCTTCTTGTTTGTTTGCTTTTGAAAATTTACAAATCTACAAAACACTGTTATTTGAATTTTTGCATGTGTGTGTAGTTAACGGGCTTGCTTCTTAAAATGGTTTTGAGTAGGAAAAGAATAGCTACCAGTGGAGGCGTGCAAGGCAAATTATCTCCCAAGTTTCCCCACAGGGTTCATTTACTATCCTTCGAAGTGTTTATTTAGCAATGTGAGAGCTTTTATTGGCACCAGACTGAAGGTTACAAATGAATTCAAAACAAATTAAAAACAAAACGAATAATTGAGGTGTTACCCTTAAGACTTTGTCTGAAATCTTAGAAACAATCAATTTAAGATTTCTTTGTAGTGAATAAGCTTTATGCAACACTGTTATAAGCAGAGTTGTTCTTTTATTTTTTTTTGTTTCTAATGACCAATTAATACCTCAACTAGTTTTCCATGCTGTGACAAGTAGCAATTATGAAAATGAATGTTTTATTTCTATTATTTGAATATTCTTTTGACACCTTGAGTTTTGCTATCTCTAAAATGATGTCCCACCGTGAACAGGCTCTTGTCACTTAATACCATTTGTTTTTTGAAATCTGTTATGAGTTCCAGAAGAGAAGAAATTATTTCAGTTTGATTTCAGTCTGTTTCAAAATGCCATCTAAGACCCATAAAATATCTTATTTCTCCATCCCACATAATCCCAGTTTAGCTGCCCATACGATGGATTTCTAGATTAGAAATCCCTATTCTGTATATAGAAACATCTTTATCATTATAAATGAACGAAACATTGATAAGAAACTGTAAACATTCTTCTATTTTTCTGTTTTTGTTTTTTAGAAATCTTCAGATATCCTCTTTCGGGCTTCAGTTTTATAAAAGTATGCTGTTTAATATTTTTGAGATGTTATATTGTATTTTAAGTACTAATATAAATTTGGCCTTCTTTCCCATAGCATATCCGTCTTTAACTTAAATTTTCATTTTTAAATTATTGACTATTAGTTAAAACTAAGGCTCGAGGAAGATGTACTTTCTTAATTCTGTGACCCAGTCATTCAGAAATGGCACAAATACTCCTGGCATATGTGAGAGAAACTTCTTCTGTGAGTTTTAATACATGAGTAAGGCATATAATTGTATTTACATTAACCCAGTGTTTGAGAAACAAGGAGAATCCCCTGTAAATACACAGAATTCAGTTAGACTGTAAATATAAATCCAGGCGCCTGGGGAACTACAGGATGGAAGGCAAGCATGTAAGTCTGTGGCTAATGTGTTTCTATCAACGACTGATGGTACCTTTTATCTCAAAAGGGGGAATATTAGGATCATTTATCTAGATTGCAAGTTTCATGAGAACAAAGAGTGTATCTGCTTTGATTCTTTGCTATGATGCCAGAATGTAGTGAAATGCCTGCAGGCATTTAAAAAAATCTATTTTTTTACTGAGTGAATCATTATGAGGAATTCCCAAAACACCAGCTACCATCAGAGTTAAATGGCACTTACCTGTCTATTTGGGAGAATTGAGAGCATTATTGTCATTAAGATTTTTCAAAATAATCCACCACTAATCACAATTCCCTGAGCACATAGAAGAATGCATATTGTGTCTGTATTATAAGAAGAGAAAAGAAGGAAGCTTAATAGAACAGACTAGAACAACTTGTCTTAAGAAGTCTAGTGCTCCGAATTTAACATCACTAGACTCAATAGAAACCTAGATCTCTATAAAAAAATTCTTACCATATATTCTTTAGATCTGTTGCCATGTTTCCTGGGGGCTACCCCTAATCGTAGGCCATAATTTTCCAATTATATGAAAAAGGAAAAAAAAAGTCTAGCCATTATGCAAAAGTTAGCCTATTTAAGACATTATAAAGTCTTATAATGTCTTATAATGTCTAGCACAGATTTTTGTTTTCTGTTTTTTTCCTATTGGATTTTAATATTGAAATCACATAAGATACATCGTTTAAGTAACTGGAGTTGTTTGTATGATAAATAAGGGAGAGAGAAATTATAAATGCTTATATTTAAGCTTAAAATGTCATCTGAACACTACCATAGTTTATATACAACTAATGTTTTTATTTTTAATCATCACATCCTTATTTACATTGAAAAAAATTTTTTTGCTCGCATGACCATGTCTACAATGATGACACACATTTCTTTGTGTTTAAGAAATAGTTGTGATACTATCTACAAATAAGAGAATGTTAATGTATATAAAATGAGGAACCTCACCCCCCAGTGCAGGCAGTGAAATACAGACAAACCCCTCCTAGGGTTGTGGAACCAGTGAAGTGCGAAACCACCGCCTAGACCCTCTCACTGTTGTCAGGAAAAACAACAACAACAACAACTGGGTGAGTTCAGTTCTGGGCTGGCAGTCACGTGCAAGAGAGAATCTACAGAAGTGTAGCCTTCCCAAAGGGAGACTACAGAATACCATTGGAGAAAAAAAAAAAAAAGAAAGAAAGAAAGAAAGAAGGAAAGGAAGGAAGGAAGAGGAAAATTAGATCATAGCAGAGGAAGCAGCAAGAGAAACATTCCCAGATCCCCCCCTCCTCCAAGGAGACACTGAAAGAGGCTGGTTTGTCCAGTGGGGGTGATCGCTCCCACAGAAGGAAAGGGAATACTCCAGCTGGGGGCGGGGGAGACAGTGCTGGAGAAGCCCACTTCTCCCCTCCAGCTCCTGGAGGACTGAGATGGGAACTCTGCCACTGGGGGGAGGGAGGATACTGAGAAAGAGGCAGAGAAGAATTTCAGATGGTGGCAAAGGGATTGTGTTCTGCAGAAAGTCCACCCACAAGCCTCTGGGGGTTCCACCCCCAGATTTCTTTCTACTGTGTAGGCAGGAACCCCCAAACACCCGTGCTGAACCCACACCTACCCCAGTCTGTGGTTGGCTCCTTGTCTGTGTTCCCAGGTGCACCCACAAAAATGAGCCCTAGTAAACAGGGAGCACAAAAGGAAAACAGGCCCCAGGCCATGTTTGGCGGGCAAGGGACAAACTACAAACTTGAGCTATAGCTCCACCTTCTGGACTCCAGAGAGAGGTTTTTAATAGCCAGCTAGGTGAATTGGAAGAACCAAAGACATAAAACCTTAAAAATCTGCCCACAAGAGGGAAGAATACTAGAGCAGATATATTTCTGCAAAGATAGAAAACAAAACAAAACAAACCTCACATAATGATACCACCGTAGTATGTAACGCTGTGTCTGCTGAAAGCAATGGGCAAAGAGTCAAAGAGGCATCAATACTTCAAATATGAAAGCAGACATGCATCACTACAGGCGACATGAAAAATCAAGATAATATGACATCACGGAAAGAAAATAATAATTCTCCAGGCACCAAGCTCAAAGGCACAGAATATCGCAATCTAACTGATAAAGAATTTAAAGTAGCAATTTTGAAGAAACTCAGTGAGTTACAAGAAAATCAGAAAGTAAGAATTTTGAAGAAACTCAGTGAGTTACAAGAAAAATCAGACAGTGCAATGACATCAGGAATAAAATATGTGAATAAAATGAGTTCTTTACCCCAAAAATTGAGATTATAAAAAAGAGAAAGGGAGAGAGAAAGAACCAAACAGAAATCTTGAACTGAAGAATTCAATGTATGACATGAAGAATGAAACAGAGAGCATCAGTATCTGGGCAGACCAGACGGAAGGAAGAAAGAGTGACTTGGAGGATAGGAAGTTTGAAATAACATGTAAGAGAAAAGGGAATAAGATTTTAAAAGAGCAAAGAAAGCCTATAAGAATCATCAAAATCCAAAGAATGACAGATATTAGAATAATCAGCATTCTAAAAGGAGAAGAGAGGGAGAAGAGGGCAAAGTCTATTTAAAGAAATAATAGCTAAAAAGTAAAGAAATAAAAAATGAAAAATGATAGCTGAGAACTTCCCAAACCTGGGGAACGATTTGGACATACAAGTCCACAAAGTTCTTAGAACACCTATCATCTCAAGACCTTCTCCAAAACACATTATAATGAAATTGACAAAACGCAATGATGAAAAGAGAATTTTAAAGGCAGCCAGGGGCAAAGGGAATAGGACCTACAGAGGAACCCTTTTAGGTTATCAGCAGATTTTCCAGCAGAAACTACAGGCCAGGAGAGAGTGGAATGGCACATTCAAAGTGTTGAAAAAAAATTGCTAGTCAAGGTATTTTATGTGGCATTGTTGTCCTTCAGATATGAAGGAGAAACAAAGACTTCCCTGAACAAACAAAAGCCAAGGGAGTTCATGATCACTAGACTGCCTTGCAAGAAATACTGAAAGAATTCTTCAAGCTGAAATAAAAAGATGCTAATTAGTGACATGAAAACATTTGAAAATACAAATGCAGAGATAAAGATGAAAAATATACAGTGAAACCTATATTAGGATGGTGCATTAACCACTTGACTATAGTATAAAGGTTAAAGGAAAAGTAGTAAAAATAATTACAGATAGTATACATTTTGAAAAGATAGCATAAAAAGAGGTAAATTGTGATGTCAGTAATATAACAGGGAGGAGTAAAAGGCTGTATCCTTTATAGGTGATCAAAGATAAGTTGCTATCAGGCTAAAATGGACTGTATTATCTGTAAGATGTTTTATGTATATCCCATTGTAACTACAAAGCAATGACCCAGAGTAGATCCACAAAAGACAAAGAAGGGAGAAACAGAGCGTACTACAACAGAAAATAACCAATTTACAAAGACAGGCAGAAACAGATGAAACAGAAGCAAAAAGAAATACTGCAAATACAAAACATCCATAAAACAATAAGATGTCATTAGTTAGCCCTTACATATCAATAATAACTAAATGAAATCGATTGAATTTGCCAATCAAAGGCACAGAGTGGCTGAATGGATAAAATACAAGATCCAGCTGTATGCTGCCTACAACAGACCTATTTCAGATTTAAGATCACACATTGACTCAAAGTAAAGGGATGGATAAAGATACTCTCTACAAGTAGAAGCCAAAAGAAAGCAAGGTAGTTAATACTTATATTGGACAAAATTTAGACTTTAAGCCAAAGATGGTAAGAAGAGTCAAGGAAGGTCATTATATAATGATAAATAGATCAACCAATTAAGAAGATATAACAGTCATAAATATATATGCACCCACCAGGAGCATGTAAATAAATTAACCAAATACTAAGAGATAACAATAAAATAACATTAGGGGATTTCAATACTTTCAACAATGGATAGACTAGACAGAAAATCAACAAGGAACTGATGGACNCGATGGACTTGAACCATACATTAGACCACATGGACCAGAGATCTTTAGAAGATTTCTTCCAACAGTAGCAGAATACACATTCTTGTCAATTGCATATAGAACATTCTCAAGGAAAAATCAGATGACAGGATACAAAATAATGTCTCTGCAAATTTCAAAAGATTGAAATCATACCAAGTATCTTTTCCTACCACAGCAGTATGAAAATAAAAATCAACCACACAGGGGCACCTGGGTGGCTCAGTCGTTAAGCGTCTGCCTTCGGCTCAGGGCGTGATCCCAGCGGTCTGGGATCGAGCCCCATATCAGGCTCCTCTGCTGGGAGCTTGCGTCTTCCTCTCTCACTCCCCCTGCTTGTGTTCCCTCTCTCGCTGGCTATGTCTCTCTCTGTCAAATAAATAAATAAAATCTTAAAAAAAAAATCAACCACATAAGGAAAGCTGGAAAATATGTACAAACATATGGAGAGTAAGCAACATACTCCTAGAAATCAAGAGGTCAAAGAAAAAAATCAAAAAGGATATCAAAGAATGCCTCAAAAAAAAAAAGGGAGGGGGAATACAACCTATGGGACACTGCAAAAGCAGTTCTGAAAGGGAACTTTATAGTGAAAAATACATAGAGAAATCAGAAAGATCACAAAAAAAATTAATTCTATGCCTTAAGAAACCAGAAAAAAAAAGAACAAAATAAGTCCAAAGTTAGAAGAAGGAAGGAAGTAAAAAAGAGGGAAAATAAATAATATCGGGAAAAAAAACCCTAAGAGCTGGTTTTTCAAAAAGATAAACAAAATTGGCAAATTTTTAATGAGACTAAGGAAAAAAAGAGAGACAATGCAAATAAATAAAATCAGAAATGTAAGAGGTTATATCACAACTGGCACCACAGAAATATAAAGAATCATAAAGGATTACCATGAACAATTATAAACCAACAAATAGGTAACCTAGAAGAAATGGATAATTTTCTAGAATCAGACATTCTACCAACAGAATCAAGAAGAAAGTCCGAAGAGAGAAATAACAAGTAAGGAGATTAAATTAGTAATCAAAAACTTTCCAACACAGAAACCCCTATGACCAGAAGGTATCAGTGGAGAATTCTACCAAACATTTAAAGAATTAACACCAATCCTTCTCAAACTTCTAAAATATTAAAGAGGAAGTACACTTGCAAACTCATTCTATGAGGCTAGCATGACCCTAATATCAAAGCTAGATAATGGCACTACAAGACAAGAAAACTATAGACCAATATCCCTGATGAATATAGATGCAAAAAAATGTCAACAAAATATTAAACTAAATTCAAGAGCTCATTGAAAAAATTAGGTACCATGGCCAATTGAGATTTGTCCCTGGGATGCAAGGGTGGTTTAACATATGCAAATCAATAAATGTGATACACCACATTAATAGAATGAAAGATAAACATCATATGGTCATCTCAATAGATGTGGAAAAGGCATTTGACAAAATACAACATCTTTTCATGATAAAAACTCTCAACAATTAGATACAGAAGGAGTGTACCTCAACATAATAACGTCCATATACAACAAACCCACAGTTAATATTAAAGTTAATAGAGAAATATTGAAAGAGTTCCTCTAAGATCAGGAATAAGAGAAGGTGCCCATTCTCACCACTGTTATTCAAAGTAGTACTGGAATTTCTAGCTAGAGCAATCAGGCAAAACAAAACAAAGCAAAATAAAATAAAAGGCATCCAAATCAGAAAAGAAATAAAATTGTCATTATTTGTCGATGATACAATTTTATATATTCAAAATCCCAAAGACTCTATTTAAAAAAATGAAAACATTGACTCTAATCAATGAATTCAGTAAAGTTGTAGGATATAAAATAACTACACAGAATTCAGTTGTATTTCTATACACTAACAAGAAACCGTCAAAAAAAATAAAGAAAACCATCCCATTCATAATATCATCAAAAATAGTAGTAATATACCTAGAAATGAATGTAGCCTAGGAAGTGAAGATCTGCACAATGCTAATTACAAGTTTGTGCTAAAAGAAATCAAAGAAGACAGAAACAAATGGAAGGGTATCCTGTGTTCATGGATTAGAAGAATTAATACTGTTAAAAGGTACAAAGCCATCTATAGATTCAGTGCAATCCCTCCCCAAATTCCATGAGCATTTTTTCACAGAAATGGAAAAACAATCCTAAAACTTGTATGGAGCCACAAAAGACCCCAAACAGACAAAGGAGCCATAAGAAAGAAGAACAAAACCAAAGGTATCACAAGTCCTGATTTCAAACTCCACTGCAAAGCTCTAGTAATTAAAACAGTATAGTTTTGGGATAAATGTAGACACATAGATTAGTGGAAGAGAATAGAGAGCCCAGAATTAAACCCTCAAATATATGGTCAACTGATAAGGGAGCCAAAAACAGCCAATGAGGGATAGTCTCTTCAACAAGTGGTGTTAGGAAAACTGGACAGATATATGCAGAAAAATGGAATTGGACCCCTGTCTTACACTGCTCACAAAAATTAACTTGAAATTGATCAAAAACAAATATAAGACCTGAAACCATATAACTCCCAGCAGAAAACATAGGGAAGAAGCTCCTCCAATGCCATGCATCGCTGGTCATGGCCATGTTTTTTTGTTTGCTTTTTTTTTTTTGGGGGGGGGGATACCAAAGCACAAACAAAAAAAAAAAAAAAAAAAACAAGTGGGACTACATCAACCTTAAAAGCTTCTGCACAAAAGAAATAGTCAACAAAATGAATAGGTAACCTACCGAATGGGAGAAAGCATTTGCAAACCCTTGGATAAGGGATTAATACCTAAAATTTATAAAGAACACATACAATTCAGTAACCAAAAAATAAACAGTCTGATTAAAAAATGGGTGGAAGGCCCGAATAGACATGTTTCCAAAGAAGACATACAAATGGCCGACAGTTACGTGAAAAGATGCTCAACATCACTCATCATCATGGAAATTCAAGTCAAAACCGCAATGAGCTATCACTGCACACCTGTCAGAATGGTGAGTATCAAGGAGAGACAAGTGTTGGTGAGGATGTGGAAAAGGGAAACTTTATGCACCGTTGTTGGGATTATGTAGTGGTTCAGCTACTGTGGAGAACAGTACAGAGGCTCCTCAAAAAAATTGAAAATAGAACTATCATATATATTACCCAGCAATCTTTCTTCTGCATTTTATATAGCCAAAGGAGATGAGAAGAGATTATTGAATATATATGTGCAGTTTCATGTTTATTGCTGTATTATTCACGATAGCCAAGATATGGAAACAATCTAAGAGTCTGTCATTAGATAAGTGGAAAAAGAAGATGTGGTGTATTTATTGAGTTGAATTCACTGTGAATTGAATACTACGGAATTGAATACTATTCAGCCAAGAGAAAAAAAAGGAAATCCTGCCATTTGCAATAACATGGCTGGACCTTGAGGACATTAGGCTAAGTGAGGTAAGTCAGTCAGAGAAAGACAAACACTATATGGCTTCACTTATATGTGGAATCTTAAAAAAAAAAAGAACTGAACAAACAGATGCTTTGTCACCAGGCAGTTACCAGGGGCTGAGGGTGTGGTCATGGGGGAGATGTTGTTTAAGGGTACAAACTTGCAACTTGCAGATAGTCCTGAGGATCTAATACAGGATATAACTGTATTAGGAACGTTAACTTGTGAAGAGACTAGCTCTTCACTGTACCCACCACTGGAAGAAAAAAAAATTCTTTAACTCAGATACGGTAGGGTTTTAATTCCAGTAGTTCCATTTACTTATTGCATGGTTTGGGGAAAATTCCTTAATGTTTCTGGTAGTTAGTTAATTTTCCCAATTCTATAATTGGAGATATAATATTTATTGTGGAGAATTATAATGAGCATTAGATGAACTGATGCTCCCGGGAGACAGTAGGTGCTCCCTGAACGGAAACCGCTGTGATCAGCATTCCTACCTCCAGTACTAGGACTAGACAGTATTCATTTAGACAANCTAGACAAAGTGTTTGTGTCCGAGTATCCTAAAATTTGCAGCATGACTACCTCAGCTTTCCTAGGAGGAACCAGAGGCCCACAGACAGGAAGGGATTTTTACAGGTCAGAATGATAATTA
>NC_048223.1:47779467-47894634 GCF_002007445.2 Ailuropoda melanoleuca
CCTCTTGGGGACAGAATGAATTAACTGTGGTACATTTATTAGAGGACAAATGGAGTATAATACAATCTTCTAGTAGAGTATAATATATAACTATTTGTAAGAATTTGTCATAATGTTTCCTTCATGTTAAGAATACATAGTAAGGGGGCACCTGGGTGTCTCAGTCAGTTAAGCATCTGCCTTTGGCTCAGGTCATGATCCCAGGGTCCTGGGATCAAGTCCTGCGTTGGGCTTCCTGCTCAGTGAGGAGTCTCCTTCTCCCTCTGTCCCTCCCCTCCACTCATGTTCTCTCTCTCTCAAATGAATAAATGAAATCTTTTTTTTTTTTTTAAGACTTTATCCATTTATTTTGACAGAGAAAGAGAGAGAACACAAGCAGGGGGAGGGGCAGAGGGAGAATGAGAAGCAGGCTCCCAGCTGAGCAAGGAACACTGTGTGGGACTTGATCCCGGGACACCAGGACCATGACCAGACCCAAAGGCAGACGCTTAATGGACTGAGCCACTCAGGCACCCTGAATAAATGAAATCTTCAAAACACCCAAAAAACAAAACAAAACAAAAAAAACCACAGTAAGTACATTTATAAATCTTCGAAGTGCACAGTCTCTAGAATATGTATATTCTGTATATGTATGTATCTATCAAATGTGTGTGTGTGTGTGTAATGTATGTATTTCAGAGATTATATGCTCTAGAAATGTAGAAATATACATTTTACCTGAACAAAATTATCTTAGGAAAGGCTTTAATTTGACAAGTCGTCTTCTGTGACACTCATTCTAGTGTTAAACTGTGTAAGAATTGGGGAGCATATCAAACAAGTATAATTATTTTTGGCATTTTATTTATTTATTTGTTTTTTTGTTTTTTTAAAGATTTTATTTATTCATTCGACAGAGAGAGAGAGACAGCCAGTGAGAGAGGGAACACAAGCAGGGGGAGTGGGAGAGGAAGAAGCAGGCTCCCAGCAGAAGAGCCTGATGTGGGGCTCGATCCCAGAACGCTGGAATCACGCCCTGAGCCGAAGGCAGATGCTTAATGACTGAGCCACCCAGGTGTCCCTGGCATTGTTTTTTTTATATAGCAAAAGAATATTTGTGATTTTCCTGTGGACACCTGAGATATCTCAAAAAATAGTATCAGGTATAGAAAACACCCTGAACATCACATTTTCTAAAATGTAGGACCTAATCTTGGAAAGACAACATCAAAAGAGCTATTGGAGAAGGTTTATTAACTTGATTAAGAGTATCAGTATCTGAGGGCAATGGAAGGTCATAGCTTGATTACCTATTGATCAAGCGATAATGGAGCAGGTTAAAAACACAGAAGGTAGGAATGTGATTTTAAGGTATCTTAGCTCTTTCAGAAGTAAAGGAATAATCCAGGTAATGACAAAGTCAGCACAACACATTGGAAGTTTTTCCAGTGAGCTGCAGTATCTCTCCTGTCTGAGTAGATTACATGGAAATGAACTGCCTCTTCTTATTTCTTGTTAATATCAGACTGAAGAGTCCAAGATCAAATTATTTTAATAGAAAGAAAGAACATCTAGGTTTGCCTTGTTAATATTTGGCAATAAAAAATTCATAAGCTTCTTCCGTAGTCTCCATCTTAACAGACCAACCAAAACTGACCCACTCTCGGGAAGTCTCTGCTTTTATTCCCACGAGATTTACTATTTGCAGAGATTATAATATAATTAAATTATCTTTCCACAAACCTACAACTTCCTATCTTGATTCAAGTTTTATAATTCATGGTTGTATTTCACATTCTGAAAACATCAGACACTTTGGGATAAAACGACTCTCTTTCACTATTAATAAACAAAAGCACATTTTCTTTCTCTCCATCTACAGTTCCTCTTGTCTGCCACTACTAAACCTAGTACATTTTCAACCACCCGTATTAACATGATATTAGGTAGCTGTCTTCTACTTTGCAGAGTTAAATGGGATTAGGTCTAACAAGTACTAATAATATCATGCCCCACAGCCGTGTACAATCTTTTTACAACTTTTTAATAAGGCAAACATGGCCACACTTGCAAATATGGCCTTAAGACATAGCTAGTTTATAATGTATAAAAATAAGAATCAAAGGGATATATATTAAAACCACATTTTAGTATTCTGCTTGAGTTAGAAACAATCCAAGTATCCAAATATAATTAACTTGATTTAATATTAGTTCAAAATTACATTCTATTAATATAAAAATGTTTGTCAGAAATCCAATCCATCTAATCAAACCCATACTTTCACATTTTTTTTTATAATTCTATATGAGAGTATGGTAGCCTAATTTATTAGTAAAACAGTATATTGAAAAGTGTAGGAGTTTCATATTAACTAATATTTTAAGGAGAAAAATAAAAAAATTATTTTAAGATAAAATGTACAATTCTATTATGCTGTATTCTTTTAATATCAGGGAAAATGGGTGCTTTAAAATCCAAATTATTAAAATAATCTAATTTGTTCAAGGATTCTTTGGTTTTGTGACCTTGGTTTATTTGAGGAAATAAACCAAGGAAATGCCTATCAGATAATATTTTCAGTAAGAACGGCTTCTGTATGTATATACAATTTTGTTGTTGTTTAAAAAAAAAGGCTAGCACATTAAAGTATTAAAAGTTCAGTTTCTTTATTTTCTGGATTCAATCTATAAAACTATATTATGTATTTATACATCTAGCACCTTCTAACAACTTTAACCATGACTGTAACAGAGGACAGGCCCTCTGATTTTATATGGATCCTTTTACAAACTTGGCTAGTAAATTACCTTTGAAAACAGTTGATACATATAATTTCCTTTGTAGTCATTTTTTTTAAAGATTTTATTTATTTATTTGACAGAGATAGAGACAGCCAGCGAGAGAGGGAACACAAGCAGAAGGAGTGGGAGAGGAAGAAGCAGGCTCACAGCAGAAGACTCCACTTGACCTGAACTTAAAACACTTACAAAGAGAATAAAGTAAAAGTTGTTGTTGCAGTGACTTCTAAGACCTTTAAAATCCTCTGTCTTGTAATATAAACTACTTTCAGATATGTCTTAGCTTCATGGAGCAGAAAATCCCCAAATACTGATAACTTAAGTCAGAATGGTAGTTTGCTTCCCAGAGAGGAAGTCTGAGTATTTGGGTGGCTCAGTCAATTAAGTGTTGGACTCAGTCAGTTAAGTGTTGGACTCTTGATTTCAGCTCAGGTCATGATTGAGCCCCCATCAGACTCTGAGCTCAGCGGGGAGTCTGCTTGAGATTCTCTCTCTCCCTTTCCCTCTGCCCCTCCCCCACTAGCAAGTTTTCCTCTCTCTCTCAATCTCTCTCTCAAATAAATAAATAAATTTTTAAAAAATAAAAAAAAATCAATCTCAAGATCACAAAAACCTGGAGCAGGGAGTGGAGGGTTTTATGGTCTTTTGGCTTATAACTAAAAGTCAAAGTTTTTATTCCTAAAGAAAAAGGGAAAAATGGACATTGTAACCTCTAGCACATGAAATTATCTAAGTTTAACAGCATGAATGTAAATCAATTACTTAATTATACATTTTAAATTTGAATTACAAAGTAGAAATGTTACTTCAAAAGGCCAAATTCTCTTAAGTATTTCAAGAACATAAAATAACAAATATGGATTCCAAATATTCAAGACTCTAGTGTGGTTCTCTTCAATATTTACATACATGGTTCTAAATCTTTCCAGGGTAAATGGAAAAAAAAAATCTTTCCATCCACGTTCATGAAATACAAAACCTTTTTGTATCATATTGAGTGTTTTCGTTGACCTCCCTTGGCTATGTTTGCAGTGCACCTGTCAGCTTGATTAAGTTCTTAATGTCCAGCAAGGATGTGACCAGGCTTTTGACAAGATTCTTCTCTGTGACACCGATGGGAGTCACTGAGCCCCATTTATTCTTCCAATGTCAATTTGGCTGCTCATTCTGTATTGTAGATTCAAATCACTAACTACCTACTTGGTCTGACCATGCGAGGTGGATAAAGGTCAACAAGTCCACCCAGCATGCGAGGCACTGAATAGACTTTAGAGTTGGTATGACTGATAGAATTGACTCTATTTGCATGTCTTCCTTTATAATCATTAAAGATTTCTTCTTCTCATGGCTTTGCCTTTGTCTCAACCTTTTGCCATTCCACTTTAAAACTTTAAAATGTCATTCTAGCTTTAGAGTTTTAAAAATTGTTTCAAGCTTCTAGTTGCCAGGGCGTACCTCGAGAATATGTTTTTCCCAAATTTATGGACAGTCTTGTCTCAGAACAGAATGTGAATTGCACACACTCATATGGATGTTCTCTCCTGAGAACTGGACTTGGAAAAAAAAAAAGGCTAAAAACCTCATGGTTTATAAAAACATAAAAGAGCAATTCCATCTGTTCTGTTTACTTCAGGCTGAAATTCTCCAACGTGTTTCTTGTTCTGAATATAACACAGGTGAAGTCCAGCAATTGGCTAGCACTTAGCTTCATGAAAAATAGAAAAACAGAAATAAATAGAACTGGATTGTGGTTCTCCTTTTTCACAGGACAGAGGCAAAGTTCTTCCTTTAGAAAGAGACAAATATGAAATGTAGCAGGCAGTATGCAATCTTGCTTTCTCCACTAAACATTAGATATACTTGACTTCACTTGATTCTTCTTTCTCAACATTCAACTTTGGCCCTATTTCAGTATACTGCTTATAAAAAGAACTTCAATTGCTTCGATGAGGAGCTAGACTCTCACATAACATATTTTGCAAACTCTGAACCCATTTTCAGTTAATGGGGTCCTTTGATTTCTGAGGGTGACAAAGAAAATGAAAGATTCCGATATACAGAAATATAGGAGAATTTTATTACTTAAACCAATTCTGACTATCCTTCAGAAAGTTCTGGCTAGCATTATTGGCAGGAATTACTTCTGCTTGATTTCAAAAATGGATATTCTGAACAAAACTTGGGAAAGGATAAAAAAGAAGTCTTCTTCTCTTGTGAAATCTCACCATTCTATCCCAATTTCAGCCTCATCTGATTAGACATTCAGGGGTCTCTTCATAGGAGGAGTCTTGCTTTCCCCATGGTTTTGACTTGTAGATCTAAGATGTTTGGCCTGAGAATTAATATCGTATTTATTATTATTATTATTATTATTATTATTATTACTATCATCAAATGTTCTTTGAGTTGCCACATTCAATGGTGCAGTGCTTTACAGGATGTTCAAAACAGCTGTACAGACGTTCATTGTGGAGGAAGTTAACTCTATCAATTCAGATTTCTTGGAGCCTAGAGACCATTGAAGTAGAGAGGTATACACGTTTTCTTTTTGTTTTCAATTCTTTTTCTAAACCCCTACATTGTCTTGTAATTTCTGGTTATGAGTCCGTTATGCTTTTATTGATTTTAAGTGTATCCCAAGATGAAAAGAAGCCCTTCTTTCCTTGTCTGAGGATTGGGAATTGATTTACTTCATGCTTCTTACCTCGTTTCATTAAGGTGACTTGAATCTCACTCACGGCTACTGTTCCCCCATCTTCTCTGCACCTTCCTGACCTGCTACTACTTTTGGGTTTCCCATTCGAGATGTCCCAGCTTTCCTTTGAAGATTCTTCCAATTCATATGAACAGTATTAAAAAAAAAAAAAGGAGGGGGTATTTGTAGAGGCTGCAGCTGGAGCCTCTACGCAGACAAGAGGAAGCTCTCTAGCTGGGGAATTCCATTATGAATGCATTAAAGGTTGAAAAGCACTATTAGGTGTTTGAGTGGGTCTCTTGAGAGTATGAGAAGGAAAAGCAATCTCCTTGCTTCATGCTCAAAAACGGATACTTCAGTGCCTCTCTACACAGGTACTGTCAAACAGACAATTTGCAAAAATGGCACTTATTATGCTCTGTTCACATGATAGAGATTTTTTTTCTCCCTCTCTTTCTAAAAAAATGAAAAATCCTTACTGCCTTTCTGTTCAGTTCTAGGGGCTGGAATCACTTGTTGGGTTCTATTGCAACAGCAAAATTGCAATTTTGGGTTGTATAAGATAGTTTTCCGCTTTAAAGGAGCAGGGATACAATTCTGAAGATTATGGAAAACATTAAACAACAACAACAGCTGCAGAAACCTACAACCAGGTTTTGGACAGAAGGGGAGGTCATCTAAGACTTAATGCAGTGTGCCACAAAAAGCATAGGGTTTGCAGATGAGTCAGCCTCGAGCTTGTATACCAGCTCTGTTACTTACCAGTTACATCATTGAATAATCAAATGCCAATTTTCTTAACTGTCAAAACACATTCATACTATTTATTTATTGGATAGGGGTAAACTGGAAAATATTTTTAGAGCACCTGGCATCAAGCAAAAACTAAAACAATCAATAGCTCATTCCCTTTCCCACAGTTTTGGAATCAGAAGGGTACCTCTCAAAAGAAAATGTGAGAAAAATGATGGGAAAACTCTAGACAACCAAGGTGTGGCATTCAATTCTTTTTGTTTTTTCTGCTTTCTTTGCTGACATCAGCTTCTCTGCAGCCCTACCTTCTTCTTCTGGTACACATTACACTTTGCTTGAGGAGCTGTTCCTCTTCTGCTATAATGCAATCCTACTGGGACTCTTCATTTCTGTGCCTTCTGAGGATGTAATTAAGAGACTAAGTCACAGAATAATGAAAGGTATTAGTTGCTGACACAACCTGATGGAAGCTTCTGAAAAAGAAAATTCATAAATCCCTGCAAATGGAAAGACAACTGAAATTTCATATCCAGTCCTCTCCCTTCAGAAAGAAAACTTGCTCAGGTTTCCATGAGTGTAACTTGTTCGCTGCCCATGCATGACCTCTAGGATGTGACTCTTCCCACATTCCTCTTCCAAATTCTCTTGGCCCCAGATGGATCCTGTGGATATTGCTCTCCAAGCTGCTTCAGCCCACACCCCTATGTTACTGTTGACCATTTTTTCAGACTTGAGAATCATGTGTTATAGTCCTCATGTTATTTTCCTTCCACTAAGACTTTCTCTTACATGTAGGAACACAGATGCTGCTGCTGGAGGAAACAGATTGTTTTTCATCATCAGATTTTCTTTATGATTTTGGAGCACTGATGTCTTTTATCAATCTGCCTGCCTTTCCACCTCGAATCTCTGCGATGTGTGTTTCTGATAGCTGGTGAATGTGTAGCTGCTGACCGTCATTCTGATACTGGCAACTGCTTAGCAATTCACAGTTGTACATTTTTGTGCCATCACCCTCCCAGCCAGGACTCAAGTTGTATTCTCTGGTCCACATGCTATATTTCTCATTCTGGCCCACAAATGTTTGGAGAACCAGGTGAGTGTGTGAAGTACTATGGCAAGCTCACACTGTCCCACATAAACTCAGACCTTCTGCTTATAATAACCATGGTGTTCATTTCTTTTAATGCCCTGACGGACTCACCGTTTTGTTTCTGCTTCATCAAGAAGTGTGGGCCATGGCCATAAAGCATGGGAGGCATATCAGAAAATAATATAATTTTGCAGAATCACAGTTTAGGTCTTTTGCACAGCCGCTGTAGAATCTCAGGCAAGTGATGTAACCTCATTGAGCTTTCGCGAATCATGAGTAATAACACATCTTTCTTGTTATGTAACCTCAAAACACACAGTGGATGTTTACAAATTTCTGTCCCCAGGTCCATGGTAGGGGAGGAAAAATTATTCTACCTTCACCTTTTTGAGTTCTTAGCTGCAATCCCTATAAGAAGCAGCTTAATAAAAAAAAAAAAGCAGATAGAAGTTTATTGNAAATTATTCTACCTTCACCTTTTTGAGTTCTTAGCTGCAATCCCTATAAGAAGCAGCTTAATAAAAAAAAAAGCAGATAGAAGTTTATTGACATGTATAACGCATGTGTATATGGGAGTTACTCGGAGAAAAATGAGTAACTCTCCAAAGCGGCTTGGAATTCAGGCTTAAATAGCATCTTAATAGGGAAGGGGAGGGGGGGATGTAGGCCTCTTAGGGGAGAGTAAATGTGCTTAGGAAAGATGAAGAGGCCCTCAGTGGAGCAGATGGGACAAAGTTTGTGTGGGTGTGTCTTCTTCAGCTGTCCTCACCTGTAGTACAGTCAGTCCTCCTTGGGTGGGGATCTCTGATAGTCAAATTGAGTTCCTTTCTGAGGACTCTCTTTAGGCAGATAAGGGGAGCTCCAAAAAAACCTCTTCCTGCATATGCTGTTTTTCAAGTACCTACAGCTCAAAATAATCGTTATACCAAAGTGGCATATTGGGGGTGCCATGCCTGAACTCCTGCTATATTGAGTTTCCATGTTGCTACCCTTCACTGCCTTCACCTCCCTACCCACTGCTTTATTCCTCTTTCCTCTACCCTATTTACTTATTTCTAATCTCTGTTTGGTGGGGGAGCTTGGATGGGGGCATCTGCAATCAGTTGACTGTGCATTAGGGAAGACAATTTTGTGTCTAACTCTCAAGGTGTTTCAGTTAATCCTTTTATTTTTAATCCCAACCTCACCCACACTGGCTTCTGAAGTGTCTAATGCTTACTGTTCCTGAGAACTTTCTGCGAAATTGGGGTGCAAATAGTGTGGCTTCTTCTTGATTCTGTCCCAGTAACTATTTGGTTTCAGCCCCTTTAGCTCTGCTAAATCATCTAAACACTTGTTAGTATCTGCCAAGCTTCATTAATTTTGTTGCCATCTCTTAATCTTGAATATCTCTTTCCAAATCCCTTTGTTCTTATAGATTAGATCTTTTTATTCCTTTAGATAGGGTTTCTGAAAGGAGTCCTGATAAGTTCACATCTATACCTCCTGTTAGCTGGAATTCCAAGGAGATAGTTCTGTAAGCATTCTGCATCTAAAACATACTCTGTGATTTTAATATAGGTATACTTTGATGCCTGTATTTTCATAAGCTTTATTCCCATTTAACTTATTTATTAGATGTTAATTATATAACATTGCACATGGCCACTGAAAATGTGCCTTCGCTTTGGAATTCAACAGAAAGTTTTGCTTCAGTTTATTTATTGAAATTGCTTTAAGTATGCATTTGTACTTAGTTTCATAAAATAATTATGCTATAAATTTGTTTTAATTTTTTTATATATAAGCATAGAAAAACTGGAGATGAAAAGAAAATTACAGTGTACTGTGTATTATTTCTACCAAAATGAAATTTGCTTTGTGCTCCAGAATATATGGAGTTTCAACACGGGTTATTGGAATTGTGTAATGTTGATTTTTTTTTCCTAGTGGGTGGTTTGTATTCTTATTATAACTCTGGAGTCATAGTGGATATTAAATGGCATGCGTTACTCCAGGGATGCCAGTGGGGTGCATCTGAATAAATATACTCTCTGCTTATCTACTTATAATAAGCTTGGAGAAGTATCCCTTTTTATAGGAAATTATGCTAATTTTCAGGGTACTCTCATAATTTAATTGGGGTATCACTTTCTACCTCTTCCTGCATTCGTACCTCTAGAATGTTAACATCTGTTCATAGGATGCATTTGATATTGCACCCCACTTTTTCAACATTATTTTGTTACTGAAGTCAGTGTTCTAACTTTGAAAGATACTCTTCTGGGAACCATTTTTTATTAACTTAAGAAAAACACATAGATTTCCAACCAAACATGCCAAAAATTTTTAAGTAATGTTTTTTCTTTAGTAAGTATTAGAAGTTCAAATGACTGGCACATTTTTTGTCTTATGTTGTAAATACAGCATGGCTGTATTTCCAAACATCAATTTATTTCCAATGAGCCATACTCTGGAAAAGGGCTGTTTTGCTTAAAGTGTTTTGTTACTGCACTGTGATGATGGTCTTCCTAATACCTCCTGAGATTTGGAATCTGGCCCCAAATAGGATGATTCATCCTTCCTCTGAATGTACACATGCCTCTGCGTTAACGTCAAATTCCAACTGAAAGAAATTTTAATATATGTGGTATAGACTGACTTGCTTAGGATATTGAAATCTAAGCACTCTGTGAAGGTGCCATTATTCACTTACCAAAGCTTGTATAGAAATTAACAATTGAAAAGAAAAAAATTAACAACGATTGAACAATTAAAACAGAAGAAAAATAGCATAATTTACTTTTTAAATCACATTTATATTTGTTCATTATAGGAAAGATAGGGAACATAATAACATTGCATACAGTCTCATCATCTAGAAATTACCAATGTTAACATAAGAATGTTTATCTTTCTAGATGAAACAATCATTCAAAGTATGGCAGCTCTTAGAATAGGCTCTAGATTAGTGAGCATCCAATAAAAAGTAGCTATTATTCGAAGCTGCCATTTTTGGTATAAAAATGTACAAAATCATAGTAATATTGTAAATGTTTATAATTACTTTTATTATTTTCATTTTAAGTATATTTTTAATATTTTGTCAATTACAGTTTTATGGTATACTTAAAAATGACCAACATCTCTTTGTATAATAAATATGGTTAGCTGAAATAAATCACTACTACTGATAGTTAATTTTCTTATAATTTGAAATTATAAAGTCAGACAAATTTAGTGAATATATGCTAGAGAAAAATACATGATAGAAGAATTTTGTGCAATAAAGTTTCTTCAAAAATATTTAGGCCAATGTTAACTTGGCTTAAGCATGAACTCATGATTATTCTATTTGTACAGAAGGAAATCAAGTATTGAATGAATGAGTAAGAATCCTTGAAGTTCCTTTAAATTCAGAAATTCTGTGATACTAAGATCTGAGTTTGTTTTTTTAGATTTTATTTATTTATTTGACAGAGAGAGAGAGACAGCCAGCAAGAGAGGGAACACAGCAGGGGAATGGGAGAGGAAGAAGCAGGCTCCCAGCGGAGAAGCCTGATGTGGGGCTCCATCCCAGGTACCTGGGATCACGCCCTGAGCCAAAGGCAGACAATGACTGAGCCACCCAGGTGCCCCACTAAGATCTGAGTTTAATATCAAATTATAGGATCACGGATTTTTAGAGTAGAAAAGAACATAGACATTTATTTGCAAAGAACGTTGATCCCCAAATATAGACAACATAGGGCTCTCAAACCTCTATCCAATTTCTGTTCTCTTAGTAGAAAAAAGTGGAAAATCAGAGTGTAGTATTTGCTAATGTTTACAAGAAATACATGTTTTCTCATAGGCAGCCAATTTTTTTTTTATATANTTTGCAAAGAACGTTGATCCCCAAATATAGACAACATAGGGCTCTCAAACCTCTATCCAATTTCTGTTCTCTCAGTAGAAAAAAGTGGAAAATCAGAGTGTAGTATTTGCTAATGTTTACAAGAAATACATATTTTCTCATAGGCAGCCAATTTCTTTTTATATTTCTTTGGGAAAAAATGCCTGTCTTCAGAATAATTATAGTTATTAGGCTTTACTTTTATTTTTTACTCTATTCAGTTGCTGAACAACTTTTTTGGTCTCAGAAAATTTTATGAAAGACTTTTTCACCTAATAATAATGTGAAATTCCTAGGTCCTCTGCTTAGGTTTGGTAACTGTGTTGGAATACAACCACAAATATTTGCCATCAGTGTGTGTCCATGGAAGTCTTTGTCTCTGATAAGGTTGGTATTTGGCAAATGTGAGATGTTTTATCTTGGAACACAAGTTCTTTCTCCTCTTTGTATATTTTGAAGAGAATCTGTTTGGATTTTAAGTGGTAAAAAAAACCACTTTGATTTAGGTTAAGGATCTTTGATTTAGGTCAGATGATGAGTCCTCTATTAGACTAATGTGTCACAATCTTCCAAGATAACTTTTGGTTTTGTTCAAGTCAGCTGTTTCCATGGAACCTCTTTGTCACTCACAAGCTGTCCACTGAGTTTTCGGGCATGCACAAGCCTCTTGAGTATTTCGCATTTCCTAGTAGCCCAATTTTTGCTTCCTACTTGATCCACTCACGTAGACTGAAAACAACAGCTCAATGCTGTGAATGAGGATTTAATTATGCAGTTAATTTAAAATTTTCTATTATTCATAATTATCAGCACCTTATTATAACAGTGTACAAATGGCCCGTCAGATTGGGGTCTTGTGTGTTAGTCCAGCTGAGCTCCCAATAGAATGTCATTAAGCGACTGACGTCGTCAACACCACATCAAGAAGAACCATCCAGCAGAGTTCAGGAAACACCCATAGTCCTGAGGGGCAAAAAATGTTGTTTTAAGCCAAANTCCAGCTGAGCTCCCAATAGAATGTCATTAAACGACTGACGTCGTCAACACCACATCAAGAAGAACCATCCAGCAGAGTTCAGGAAACACCCATAGTCCTGAGGGGGAAAAAAATGTTGTTTTAAGCCAAGNTTATTCATAATTATCAGCACCTTATTATAACAGTGTACAAATGGCCCGTCAGATTGGGGTCTTGTGTGTTAGTCCAGCTGAGCTCCCAATAGAATGTCATTAAGCGACTGACGTCGTCAACACCACATCAAGAAGAACCATCCAGCAGAGTTCAGGAAACACCCATAGTCCTGAGGGGCAAAAAATGTTGTTTTAAGCCAAAAATAATAATAAAATATGGCATCAAGTTACCCGATCACTATTCTATTAATGAGCTAGCAAAAGAATGACTGTGCTTTACAACAGTATGTGGACTTAGTAATTTTGCTCTAAGAGTATATTTCAATAGTGACTTTTACTTGACCACTAGTGAGTGCTTCACAGTTGTATCCAGGCATCCTAAAGATGTCACTGTCTTAGTTCGGGCTGCCATAACTTTAAGACCAGACTGTTGGGGCTTAAACCACTAACATTTATTTATTTATTTAAGATTTTTTAAAAATTTATTTGACAGAGACAGCCAGTGAGTGAGGGAACACAAGCAGGTGGAGTGGGAGAGGAAGAAGCAGGTTCCCAGTGGAGGAGCCCGATGTGGGGCTCGATCCCAGAACGCTGGGATCATGCCCTAAGCCGAAGGCAGACGCTTAACGACTGTGCCACCCAGGTGCCCCAAAACCACTAACATTTATTTTTCATGGTTTTGGAGGCTGGGAAGTCCAAGATCAAGGTGCCAGCAAATCTGATGTCTTGTGAGAATCCGCCTCCTGTTTCACGGACAGCCACCTTCTCGTGGTATGCTCACTCATGTGGCCAAGAGAGAAATGTCTCTCTGTGTCTCTTCTTAGAAGGACACGGTTCCCATGCCCTCATGAGAGGCACATAATGGGGGCTCTACTCTTGTGACTTTATTACATGCCAAAGACCAACTCCCGCCCCCAGATACCAAACAATTGGAAGTTAGGACTTCAACATAACTAAACCAGACCACTGAAAACAGAAACTTAAGAAAGTTGTTTTGAAAACTGGCACTAATTCTCCAATTTGGGGCTGCTGAGGATCTATTCATGTGGATAGAAGGTGTAATATGACATCATTTATTCCGACAGTTGTAAGAAAATTCTTACTGTGTGTTTAAGTGGTTGAAAAGGTTTTCTTTTTTCTTTTCTCTTCCCTCAGATCCTCTACTCTGTTGGGGATGAGTGAGGTTATTTTTTCTGTTCAAGAGGAGAAGTCAGGAAAATGTTAGTAAAGGAATTACACTGTTACCTGTCAAAGGGCATGAGCAGTGGGAGGGAGAGTAGACAGAACCAGTAGTTTTACTCAAAAATGCATAGTGTATATATCTTTTCATTTTTACTTTCTTGCTGTCTTGTTCTATGGGGAGAGGGCATTCCTTCACTTTTTCCTGTAACAAATAAGAGTTATTACTGTAGAAAGAATTCGTTCTGGAGCAATCCAAAATAAACACAGACTTTTAGTGGATTATATAATGTGTCACATACAAATTACGTGATTAATGAAGTATGTATCATTGTTGCCTGGTGAAGTGGGGAGAGCCAGGCTCTGGGGTCTCCACCCCTCCTAAAGATGTCCCTGGAGGCTCTTGGTCTTATCCCCAGAAAGAATTCAGGGACAGACACACAGCACAGTGGATAAGTCACAAGATCGGGCAGGTTGATTTGAGCAGATAGGAGAGGGGGTGCACTCCAGAGAAGGAGGGAGCTCCTTGAGCCCTGGGGTGGGTCTCTCTCTTTCATTGACAGTTGTTAACTAGGCGGTGGAATATTCATTACTTGGGGCCAGAAGCGGAGGTTCCTGCTTTTTCTTCCTAATTTGGTCAGGGGTTTCCGTGTATTTGGTGTCTTGGGCCTGTCTGCTGCAATCTGGCATCCTACTGGCCTCCGACCTTCCTGGCTGCAGCTTCCGCCTGGCTGGCCTCCAGGTATGTTGCTAGAGCCTAGCTGCCTGTTCTAACATCATCAGAAACATTACGTCAAATTACTTACTCAGTAAATTATGCATCCACCTCTTTTTTCCATCAGAATTACAATGCATTTTTCTTAGGCTGCTCCTAAAACCAGCCCAGCGACAACACTAAGGCACCGACCAAATAACGAAGCACCTCTGTGAATAGCTTTCAGATAGAATTTACTTAGGTCCAAACTAGTAAATTCACTCAATTACAATGGATCTTAAAGTCTCACAGTCTAAAAAACATTTTAGAGACCTATATTGATTTGGAAGAAATTTCTCTTTGATTGACGTTTTAATAAGAAATCCAATTAGTATACAATTTCTTTTCAAAATTTATTACCAAATCAGGTTTACAATGCCGCTGTCTCCCCATTTATGTTGCTGGTGCTGTTTCCGTTTGTCTCTTACAGTCTTTCCTCAGGTGGAGCATATTGTGCTGATTTGGTGAGCCTGGGTTCCAGTGTGACACACATAACTCTGAATTTATATTGCATCTGTTATTTCTATTTTGCCTCTAGACTTGACTGCTATCCCAAGCAACACAATATGTTGCCATTTAATTTTAAAAGCCATTTGCACAGCTTTCTTCTTCTTTTTTTTTCTTTTTTTTTTGCAATAGCTATATTAATGAAGCTGCTGGAATAAGTCTGTTGAAGGCATAGGCAAAAAAGGAAAATGACACTACCAACAAGGATTTAATTCATCAATTATTTTAAATTGCTTGTTAGCTTCACTGGAATGGAATGCTGGAACGCGGGCGTGGGGCAAACAGCACTTACCCTAATGACTGAATGTGAGCTCCTATAATCAGGCAGATGCTTACTTTTATATTAAATATGGGCTTTATGTGACTTCCCTTAGGAGCTGAAATTCTTTTTCTATCAAGATTTGGCTTAAAGGAATGAGATAAATCTGTATATTTTAAATTTGGCAATATACACTTTTAACATCTTTTGTTTCTTTAAAAAAAACAATGTAAATAACAGATTGGATTTTGGCACTGCTGGCTCTTATAACTTTTGGGCATATAACTTTTGGGATTTACTAGCTTACTGGTTTTCAAGCTTTTCTCCTTAGGGCATGTTTTAATTATTTCCTCTCTGAGGACCCTATACTTCAAATTTTTTCTTTCCTTTGACATTCTACATATGCCTGCCAATCAGAATGTCTCATCAAAATAAGACAAGCAGACTCCTCACTATCAACCAAGAAGCTGTATGTTTTTGGTCGTCTGTGTGGCTTTAGTTGAGAGGTGGGGAATGGTTGGTAAATGAGTGGTCAATATCTTTAGGCTTTTGTAAAGTACTGGAAATACTAGGTAACGGGTTGTTTTGGCCCTTTGAATTTGACCCCGTGTAAGGTCTCTTACAGCAATAAAAGTACAGAAATCTGTGAAACTGTACTCAGATATACAAAATTAGTCTTAGGTTTTTAGAAAAATTTGATTGCATAACAGTAGGCCACACAAATTTAATATACATTTAGAGTTCGATGATAAATTGGAGATTTAGGGGGGATAAGAATGGAACAGAGACAAGGTCACAGGTACAGTACCACATTCTTGGAGGCCACAGACCAGCAGACAAGCACAGACTGGCTCAGAAGACACCTGGATTGGGGAAAGCGTCAGGGCCCACTCCAAAAAGAAGGAGACATTCTCGATCCCTTAGACCAACTACCTACTGGTTTCTGAACACAAAAAGAAAAGCACCGAAGTCCCATGTGTTGGTTTCTGTTTGCCTGTGTTCTCTCTAAGGCAGCCATGTGAGGTGGCAGGAGGGGCCTTGAGGCATCTGTGGTGAGCACTCATCTTGAGTCATTTGAAATCTGGTTCTGCTCCTTGCTATCTCAGACCTGGTACTTGGGGTACATCATTGACTTAGCGAGAATAATAGCCTCCTCATGGTGTTATGAAAAGAACATGCAACATATGGGGAGTGAGAGCGTTAAAGCATTTGGCACAGACCCTAGACATACCTACCAGTGCTATCCCCATGTGTACGTATGTTACATATGCCCTGTGGAGGCCTGGCCTTGAGGACACTCTATGAGAGCTTACATGCACATGGATCAATGTAAGTGTAAGACCACTTTGAAATGATTCTCGTGACATTCCCTGACAGTCACAGTCTGCAGCTATGTACCCAAATTTCAGAGACACCCGTTTATGAGACATTTCTCCTCTGAAGCAATGCAAATGATAATAAATGACACCGATTTCTGTTTTTGTTTATTGACTTACATTTTGCTTATTGGAGTAAGTATGGATAAATAAGATACATTTCAGAAAATAATATTGTATAATTGTCATGATGTTTGAACGTCTCTGTAGATCCAGCAAAGTGAAATGCAAATGAGTGGAGATTTTATTGAGTATCTGCTATATGTGCCCAACACTTTGCTGGTTGTTTTACGTGCATTATCTGTTAATATAGGTAGATAATATAGGTAGAATTGTTCTTCTAATTTTCGAGATAAAGATATTATTTAAGGACATTAAATAAGTTGTCCAAACATATACAGTTAATGACAGAATGAGGAAGTAAATTTCCATGGCTGGTCATGCTTTAAATGAAGTTTAGTTTCCAATTTTTATTTTTTTTTTATTTTATTTATTTATTTTTTAAAGATTTTATTTATTTATTTGACAGAGATAGAGACAGCCAGCGAGAGAGGGAACACAAGCAGGGGGAGTGGGAGAGGAAGAAGCAGGCTCATAGCAGAGGAGCCTGATGTGGGGCTCGATCCCATAACGCCGGGATCACGCCCTGAGCCGAACGCAGATGCTCAACCGTTGTGCCACCCAGGCGCCCCTAGTTTCCAATTTTAAAAAAATGGCGGGTAATGTAATAATTTTTGCAACTTCCATGTTGTGCAATAATCACTGGCCTTAATTATTTGCGAAATATTAAGTGAGTAGAATCAGTGATTCAGAGCTAAATCAGTTGCTGCAATCCGGCTGAAATCTGCATGATAAAACTTAACAATTATATCAAATATTTGAAAAATAAAGTATGGTAAAACATGGTGTTCCTTTAGTAAATACTCCAATCCAAGTGTAACTCACATATTTTTTAAAAAAGCATTAGAGAAGAATAACTTTTAGGCTGTTCAAAGTTGTGAAAATACACCAGTGTAAGCTTAATTTCATATTGCCTTCCATTTAAAAGAGGTAAGGTATCTGGAAAAAGAAATTACACTTTATTTTTAGATTTCTAAATAATTTATTTCACTGGTAAAGGAACTAAGGACTCTATCAAAATCAGCATGAACTGTTCTGCAATTTATTTCATAATAAAGAATGCCAGTGCAGCTATGGAGAAAGGGGACCCCTCTTACACTGCTGGTGGGAACGCAGACTGATGCAGCCACTCTGGAGAACAGTTTGGAGGCTCCTCAAAAAGTTAAAAACAGATCTTCCCCATGACCCAGCAATTGTACTACTAGGTATTTATCCTAAGGATACAAACGTAGTGATTTGAACGGGCACATGTATCCCCAATGTTTATAGCAGCAATGTCCACAATAGCCAAACTATCAAAAGAGCCCTGATGTCCATCAACAGATGAATGGATTAAGAAGATGTAGGGTGTGTGTGTGTGTGTATATATATATGTATATATATATACACACACACAATGAAATAGCACTCAGCAATGGAAAAGAATGAAATCTTGCCATTTACAATGACATCAGTGGAGCTAGAGGGTATTATGCTAGGTGAAATAAGTCAATCAGAGAAAGACAAATAACATGATTTCACTCATGTAGAATTTAAGAAAAATAACAGATGAACACAGGGGAAGGGAAGAAAAAATAAAATAAGACAAAATCAGAAAGGGAGACAAACCATAAGAGACTTTTAACTCTAGGAAATAAACTGACGGTTGCTGGAGGAGAGGTGGGTGAGGGATGGGGTAATTGGGTGGTAGACATTAAAGAGAGCACGTGATGGAATGAGCACCAGGTGTTATAGAAGACTGGTGAATCACGAACTCTACCCCTGAAACTAATAATACACTATATGCTAATTAAATTGAAGTCAAATAAAAAAAAAAAGAATGCCAGCATTTCAGTCATCTGTGGTCATTTGCAGCTTGAGAGGTGTGTATGTCTTGTCTTGCTTTATTAATAAATGCCATATTTCCAGACTACTATGTAGATAGTATTTGTCTTTTTAGCCATAACTCTGCCTTGGAATGCTCTTCCTTCTTGCCTGTCTTTAGATCCTTGTCAATTTGGGAAATGTGTGTTCGTTTGTTTGTTTTTGAGAGTTTAGTGATCAAATAAACAACTGAGCTAAGTTACTTTCGTATGGTTGATTCACTGACCTGGGAGAAGCTTGTCATGGGGGCGTTCACAGAGCATTCAGCTCCAGAAACTCTGGTTCTTTGTTCTGACCCTGAAATCTATGTGGGGACTTGGGGCAAGTCACTTCATCATTTTGGATCCAGTTTTTCCCTATCTGTGAAACAGATTCATTGAAGATTTTTTTCCCCCACTTCTAAGAATCCAACTTTCGTTCTCTCTCTAAACATTTGTTTTTATTCCAAAGTTTTCTTGTATTTGAAAAAAATCAGGACACCCCCTAAATGAGTATGTTCAGCAGATGTCTCTTGTACATTTTTCATAAGCAATACAAGTAGCATATTCATTGTTGCCTAATTCCTTGTGATTTGAACATAGAAATGAAAGTTTTGTTTCTTTGTATTTGTGGTTATGGTAAATTTACTTTGGCAAGGATTTTCCTTTAGGTTTTAATTGTTTGAAAGGCTTATGTACTTAATATATTGTCTTGCTAGGTTAGAAATCATTGTGACTACTTAATCATTTGGTCAACTTTACGATTGTGCTTATAAAGAATTTTTACATGACCAAATATCTAATACCTTGGAAAATCAAATTTGAGATAATTATACCCATATATACAGAAAAGTGATTAGTTAGAATTGTGTGTTTCCTGTGAATTTAGGGACCTCTTTTTATATTTTTATCCAAGGTTTGCATATGCATTCCATGTTTATTTGAAGGTAATGAAACAATGCACTAATGACAAAATATTTAAAGCTGCCCTTTCAGTGGATTGTTATACTATTTTCAATAGTACTTTGATAACTCAAAGTCTTCTGGTATATCGAGGAAGAATGCACTATTTAAATATTGAATGTGCAAGCAAATAATTAAAGCCCTTATTTTGCCAGGCACGTGAGTGAGAACTGAAAGTTAACAAAATAGAAGTAAAACTTGCATCTAAGTAATATTGCTCTTGGGGGGAGAAAAAGAGAGAGTCCACTGTCTTCTCAGGTGGACTGACCATTTGAGTTCTCTCCAGCTCTTGTTCTCATCACTTAACGAAACGTTTTCAAGGCCTACAAGTTTCTGAAACATCTTTCTTCTCAAGGACACATCTCTGTGCTTCACTTAGCAGTATTTTCCCTTGCAATGGTTCCAAAGAGCTCCTTAAAAAGAAGTTTTTGCTGATGATGATTTTACTGTCTTAGAGCCTCCCCCTCTCACAAGATTATCTTTGACATATATCTGGAAAAATTTCAGTCAGTTTCTGCATACATTTTCCTCATTCTGTTTAAACTAGCCCTTAATCATTCTCATGGCCATTACTTACACTGACCTATAAAATCCTGTGTAAGAAAAAGAGCAGCCTCTCACCCAGAATGCACCCATCCTGTGTGTTTCAGCGAAACCCCACATGCAATGACTCTGTCGTCTGAGTTCCCCATATTTCCCTATCAACAGTTTTCTTCCCTCTGAAAGTAGAGGTGGGTGGTAGCATGGGTAATTTAAAAAATTACTGTTTTAAACTGTGCAGATAACTTATACACCCTTCCACTTATATGACATATTTGCCATCTGGTTATTCTTTTTCCATACCTCTATCTGTGTGCCACCCTGCGAATGCCTGTCTGCTCCTTTTCATTCTCTTCCTCATCCCCCAAAACTGTGGTCAGCCATTACCTCCTTCTGGAAGCTTCTCAGAACCCATGTCTTTCCTGACTACAATGCACTGTACCTCTGCTGTCCCAGACCTGCACTTTTTTTTTTTTTAACTTTTATTTTCCTGGTTCTGTTCCTACCGTATCTTCTCTCTAGATTGCAATATTCTTTTGGGTTCTGATGCACGTGATAAGTAATAATAATTGTTTATTAAAGGAATTTCTTGTGTCTCATGCATGGAGCTTTTTATTTACTTATTTCTGCAATAGTGGCTTTCTGGTTAGGGTTCATGAGTTGAGAGAACAGGTGGCTTATAACATCCTTGAAACTTTCTTCACCTTCACTGAAATTGGCAGCTATTGAAGGTGATGAAAATTAGGGAAAAGTATTAATAAACCTGATACAAAGTGACTGATTTGACTACAGATCAAAGTGATTTCTTTCGTGATATTTGTGTAACAGCAACCAAATACCTTTTGTTGTCGCTGTTTAGAGTTATGCAGTGTAGGGAAAGTGCGTTTATACATTCCAGAATTTAGTATATTAGACGCAACGGGGAAATATGTAGATGGTCTTAAAATTTATTTCAGATTTTAAAAAAATAGTTCATATAATCATTTTAAATAATATTTTTTTAGCTTTTTATTTTGAAATATAGTAAAAAGGAGATGGTTATTCTTTATCTCCTTGAAGTTTGATCAGATTCATCTCCCGGGGTACCGTTATTAAAAACATTTTTTAAATTTTTTTATTTTATGTATTTATTTACTTATTTTCTGATGTAGTGTTCCATGATTCATTGTTTGCATATAACACCCAGTGCTCCATGCAACCTCCTTAATACCCATTTTTATAAGACAAATATTAGGCCACACTTGTGTTAGACCTTATTCATACCTTACAAGGTTGCCCCAACTTCTCCCCTCAGTCTTTATTTTGGAAAGTGATGAGCACAACTTCACTGACCATGCTGAAAAATTAATTATGCACTCATAAATCAGATGGTGCTATCAAAGCCCTGTTTTGTTTTCTGTGCCATGGCTGAATATTATTCAACAAGCAACAATATAATTATTTTTTGTGGAAAATATATGTTTAAAAATGCACGACATTAATTTAAAAAGAAATGATTTGCAATGTTTCTCAAAATGCATCTTTTTGATTTATGAAGTTAAGTCTTTGAATTTCTGATTTACAGAAATAATGGGTTACACTTGATTCATTGTTTCAAAGATTCATTGTAGACATGTCTCTTTTATCATGCTTCATTTTTTTATCATTAATATGTTGAAAACCATATTCTATAGCAAAAAAAAGTATTTCCAAAAAGATAAATTTTAAAATCCCAGCTTTTGCTCACTTCAAAAAATCAGCCATTTGTTAAATGCCTGTTATGTGCTAAGAGTATAAAATATTTTTCAAATAATTTCAGAAAATTAAAAAGTAGATTTCAATAGCTATTGACCTATGCGAAATTGTTAGAAGGCATCGTATGAGTAATTGCTAAATAACAGTATAGGCGATAATTGCTACAGCAATTAAAAGAAAGAAATATTGATTCAAATTTGGAGAGCCTTGGAAGTGTTTTCGAGAGAACTGGAATATATGATTGAGCAAAAAGGTATAGGAAGAATATTGCAGAGAAAAGTTAACAGTGTGATTGCTGTCCAAGAGTACAGAGGCAAGACAGGGTAAAAGGACAAAACTAGAATGCATGCTGTAAATCAGGACGTATTAGTCAATAAACCTTGTCTGATAACCTCAGTCCCTAAAACCTGAACTTAGACCTTCCTCCTTCAATGAGTTTAGTGAAATATCTTTTTTAACTGTTCACTCTCTCTGTCTTCCTGGCAAGCATTGACTTGTTGTTGCTGCTGTTGTTGTTTTTAATGTAATTAGGTCATTTGTGTTTAGATCGATTGATAGATGATAGATAGGTAGGTAAGTAGGTAGGTAGATAGCTAGATAGATGGATGCTGCAGAGATAAATATATATTCAACAGTGGGAACAAGGTCAGGTGGAGAGGGACAACATTGTCTCTGAGCGTCATCCTGGGGCACTGTTTAGGAGGCCCGTGTAAGGATTATTGAACCATAGATGTACCTGAGTTTGATTTTACCATTTACTGTTTGATAAGAGCCCAGAAACTGTTAAGGTGTAGATTTACTTGAAGATCTGTGTCCAGTAGAGACAATTACCCCACAGTTTAAGGTTGTACTGCCTATCAGGAACTATCACATTGCACGTAACACAGAAATCTTATTCAAGCATGTCTTCCTCAGAATGCGTAAATACCCAGTTCCTCTAAATGCTTTTGAAATTAAATGCCCAGATTTATCATCTTACAGATTCCGTTGTTAATAAATTAGTTCATTGTTGGCACATTTTGTATTTATAGAAGCGCCTTGTTTGGAACTCACTGAAAACTTAATAGTCTTCAGTATTAAAATCTTCCCTTCTGTGATAGTCATTCCCAGCCTTCCCTCGGTGGCACCCATGTATTTTATTCAGAATTGCAGTGCTCGTGTGGAGAGACTCAGTTTCAACCATGAAGAGACACAAGGAAATAGATTTAAGCTTGTGCCTAGATTTCCAGAGCGTCCTGAAACTGCACCCACCCCGTGGACTGATCCTGGCGCACGGCGGCCACACATGGCTGGGCAGGTAGAACATCTCACCGAGCAGAAAGCCTGTCCTTCCCCAACTACCATGGCTGCCTGTCCAGAATCTTCTTCCACACTGTCTCCGGCTTCTTCGTACATCCAAACACCCATTACTTTGATATAGCCACTGTTTTCCCATTTTCAGGCCTGTGGTCACACATACTATTTTTCTGTCTGAAATGTCCTTTGCTCCTTTGCCCCCTGAGTACCTGTGTTTATTTTTCAAGACAGAGTTCAAGTGTCACTTTATATATACAGCCTTCTTTCTCTCTCTGTCTTAGTGCTTTGTCAGCACTTTGTGATAAAACAACAGCCAGCGTTTAATGAGGGACTCTATGGGGTGGACGTTGTGGAAATCTTTGAGAATAAGAAGTTGAATAAAACATCATCCCTGCCCTTGTGTATCTTACAGTGTGGCAAAAAGCTTGCAGCCTGGTGGGAGGCGTTAATCACTTACAACACGTACACTTATTAAAAATGTAGTTCTTCCTGGCAAGGATTTGCCGTGTCATAAAATTGTTTCTAGACACTTAAAGAAAGATCCTGCAATCTGCCCAGCTGACTGTGAGGCTTTTTTCAAGTACTTATTCTCACTGGGTCTCAGTTTTCTTGTGAATAAACAATAGCTGTTGGTGTTCTTTTTACCAGTATTAGTCTAGCTGTTACAAAATAATTATTGTTAATTGTTGGGTTCAGATAGTAAATGATATTTAATGTCACATTAAATCTTTAACATTTACCTTAAAACAAATTGAATTCAGTACAAAATATAAAATGAATAATAGTAAAATGGGGCACCTGGGTGGCTCAGTTGGTTAATCGTCTGCCTTCGGCTCAGGTCATGATCTCAGGGTCCTGGGATCGAGCCCTGCATTGGGCTCCCTGAAAGCGGGGATTCTGCTTCTCCCTCTGCCTTTGGAAGAAAACTGGCTTCGTCATGCAGAATAGACACAGTCCAAATAGATGTCCGATGTCCACTTGTGGTTTGGAAAAGTAGGACCTTACCAAATATGTATATTGTCTTCCAGAAATTGGGATATAAATGTCAAATGCAGTAGTTTAACTCATTAAAAACCAATGTCACAGAACATTCCAAAGCTTGCCAACATTGCCACAAATTATAATGTACTTAGAAATCTCTCAGATACTTAAAGATAACTACTAGCTGTATTTATTTGCTTTGGGAGATGTGGAGAAATGGACAGGGAGCCTAATCACATAAAGGATACCATTTGAGATTATTTTGGGTCTGTTTTAACAGATATCTCAACTCGGGTAACGTGTTCCTGTATGAGGCAGAAGTAGCTGAACTTTACTAATTTTTATCACGCGCCAGCCAGCATTCTCAGAGTTTTGCATGTGCTAAATGTAATTCTTACAGTAGCCCCATGAGAAAGGTTTTGTGTCATCACTGGCCTCATTTTACAGATGAGCGAATGGATGTGCAGATGGTTGAAAACTTGTTCTCAGTCAGTATTTAAGATCTGCACACAGTTAATCTAATTCCAGAATTCCCTATGTCTATGACACACATTAGGGTCATTGTTGTTGACCTGCGTTCCTGTGCGTACTTGTAGAAACCTCACACAGCTGAGTATTGTGGGCATAGAATCATAAACCCAAGAGATGGTCTAGTCTCACGGTGTTACGACTTGGCAGTCAAGCCCGCATGAGAAACCCACACGAACGTGATCTGCAGCAGTGCTAAGATTTGTAAAAATCTTTCTTGCTAATCCATGTAAAAAGCCTGCAATAGGTAAATACATGTGATCTACGTCCCATGAAGCATAAACTGTTGCGAATAGATGTGTTTCTGAGCTTAATTATGTTGTACCTGGTGCTAAAATAACCCAAATGTGTGCTCACTCTTTGTAGAAGAATAATTGCTAGATGACACTACCAGACGTTACATAGTATTTATTTATTTATTTATTTATATGTATGTATATATGTATTCATTCATTCATTCATTCAGGGCAGAGTTTTAAAAACACAATGAAAAAAAAATCTTCAGTCTTGCTGTTGACATTCATAGCCGAGCATGAATGCCAGAGGCCCTTATTTTATCTCTCTTGTGACAGGTGTCATGAAGTAGCAATCCTAGAGTATAACTTTATTTAACTAATAAGTTAATAATTCATAAAAAGTAATCATTTAGGCACCTCACGTTTGTTTATCAGGCACTGTTTTAACTGGTGTTGATTTAAAATATGTTTTTACTATGATTTCACTTTACTCTTTCTCATAGAAATATGTTTTTAGTGAATGTGGCTAATTGCCTTTGATTAGAAGTGTGTATAAACCTATTTAAGACCCCCTCTTGAATTTCTCAAGTGCACTTCAAACTGATTTGTCCAAAATTCACATCATTCTCCAATACCCCCCCACAGAAAGAGACTTTCCTCCAGTGTCCCGACCTCATTAATGTCACCACTTGTCCCGACCTTCTTCAAGCCAGATGGATGAAAGTCATTTCTGCCACCTCCCCTGCCCTCCTCTCCTGCATTAAATGCATCAGGACATCTTGTCTATTATACCTACTTCCTGTCTCTCCACGCTTTCTTTCTTCTTTCTCTTTTGATGCAGCAAGGATTAAAGCGCCATGTTTTCATTAACAGCAGAGCTGGGAGGCGAGGGGGACAGCAAGGGGAACCTGGGTGGCTCAGTCGGTTAAGCATCTGCCTTTGGCTCAGGTCAGGATCTCAGGGTTCTGGGATTGAGCCCCACATCAGGCTCCCTGCTCAGCGGGGTCTGTTTCTCCCTCTCCCTCTGCTGCTCCCCCTGCTTGTGCTCTCTCTCTCTCTCTCTGTCAAATAAATAAATAAAATATTGAAAAAACAAAAACAAAAACAGAGCTGGTNCCTCTGCTGCTCCCCCTGCTTGTGCTCTCTCTCTCTCTCTCTGTCAAATAAATAAATAAAATATTGAAAAAAAACAAAACAAAAACAAAAACAGAGCTGGGCAATATAGCTAGTGTTTAGGAAAAGCTTATTAAATAAATGAATGGGTAAACTTAGGAAACCACAATTTCCAAACAGTTCAGTATGGAATCGTGAATGTCTTATTAGCCTTTCTCCAACTCTATTTTATTTGTTTTAGTTCAACTTATGTTGCCCTCAAAACTGAGATTAGGCTGTATTACTCCATTTCCTATCTCTGAGGCCATCTGTGGGAAAGGAAGAGCACTTGAATGTTGTTGTCGTTATTTTATTTTGAAAGACTTCAATGCAGGCTAACAATATACATGTAAAATAAAGGTAAATGGAGGTGGCTGAGCCAAGTGGCCAATGAAAGGTCATAAAATACCCAAAGATTTTAGGATAATACAAAAGGCTGGGTGAAGGGACCAGTGAAACAGGAACTTCTTCCTAAATTTGTTCGCAACTTCCTGTGGGATATCAGAGAGCTCCAGTTCCCTTATTTTCTTATTTTTAACTATCATTGACATAATGTTACATTAGTTTGGGGTGTACAACACAGTGATTCAACATCTGTATATGTTATGCTGTGCTCACCACACCCAAGCTACCATCTGGCAACGTGTTACACTGTTAACAATATCACTGACTGTGTTCCCTGTGCTGAGCCTGTCATCCCCCTGACTTAATCCTTCCATAAGGGGAAGTCTGTACCTCCCACTCCCCTTCTCCCATCTTGCTTCTCCCCTCCCCCTCCCCTCTGGCAACCTCAGTTCCTTCTATTTATGGGTCTATTTCTGCTTTTTTATTTATTTGTTTGCTTTTTTTGTGTAGTTTTTTTGTTTTGTTTTGTTTTGTTTTAGGTTCCACATATACGTGAAATCATATGGTATTTATCTTTCTCTGACTTATTTCACTCAGCATTATACCCTCTAGGCCCATCCACATTGTTAGAAATGGCACCATCTCATTCTTTTCTTTTTCATGTCTGCATAACATTCCATTGTGTGTATATGTGTGTGTGTATATGCGTGTGTGTGTGTGTGTGTGTATGTACCCCACATCTTCCTTATCTGTTTGTCTACCAATAGACACTTAGGCTATTTCCATAGCTTGCCTACTGTAAATAATGCTACAGTAAACATAAGGGTGCCTATATCTTTTCAAATTAGCCATTTGTTTTCTTTGGGCAAATACCCAGTAGTGGCAATCCTAGATTGCATGGTCGTTCTATTTTTAATTTTGGAGAGAACCCCCATTCTGGTTCCCATAGTGAATGCACTAATTTACATTCTCAGCAACAGTGCATGGGGGGGAGGGGCTTCATCTAGGGATTGGAGAAGATTTTGTGCGAAATCCCTTCAATACTAGATTCCTATGATTACTTACGAAAGAATTGTTCACACGTGGGAATAATGCCAGTTATATTTCTTTCCCTTATATTTATGCTGTCCCTCACCTTTGGAGCCAGCGATAATCCTCATGAGACACTGACTACAGCTCAGTCTTGGTTCCAAGATCTTTACACCTACCAAGTCCTGTATTTCTCATAGTAACCTAAGGAAGCATGTAGTACCATGTGTCATTGAGTAAACTAAGACAATGAAAAGTTAAGTAAGTTGTCCAAGGTCAGCTCATAACACCTGGCCAGAGGATTCCAAAGCAGGAATCTTGGCTCTAGAATGTGTTGTCTCAACCACAAGGCAACACTCCCTGTTGAATTCAGGAACCTAGGGTATATCTTGAAGGGAGTCAGAGGGGGGCTGTGTCATTAGAGTATGTGCTACCCGTGAATAAATAGTCAAAACCATGAGATAATGCATGATAAAAGATGTTTGTATAAAGGGTTAGGTAAGGGAGAGAGAAGATTCACTCTGCACGCAAAGAGATGAACTTTGAACAGTCTATCTAATGCTGAGTCCAAGTCAGAGGCAGCCTGACAGGTGGAGGAAAAGTCACGAGAAGGCAAGGAGCTGAGAACACCCATGGAAATGGCTAGGTGTTGAGGTCGAGTGAGTGGTGTGAGAAGAAGATGTGTGTTGCATCCAAGTCTGAGAGCCTGTAAATATCAGGACAGGTATTTCATCTTAATGCCAATGGCAATGTGGAATTATTCAGTTTTCACACATCTGGAACTTTTAAAGATGGTAACTTTTGTGATAGTGCAGAAGCAAGTAATTGCCTGGGGAGTAAGGCTGCTGTTGGACCTGCCTTCATGCCCAACACTGATTGGTAAGAAACAGAGCCTACCGAGTAAGCAATAAAATTTGGGTGTGCAAAAGTAAAGAACAGAATCTACAACTCTAATAAGGGACAAGCATATGAGAAGACACATCCTTTAAATAATAGAGACACATAAAACACACATAAAAAGCACACATGCTGTTGTCAGGCTAACGTCTCATTTGGCAGCAGCTATTACAAACATGCCTTCATGAAAACGGAGTGTGAAATTCAGTCCTATCCAGTGCTCTTTGATATACGGTAACATCCTGCATACAGCGCCAACTGCTCGCCTTGAGACAGGAATATGGCGTTATGCTCATGCATAAAACAGTGCTGAGTGCATAGTAGAAACTCCACACATGCGTTTTATAGACTTCGTAAAGTGAGAACTTTTGTATTACATTTTTCCCCGTAGCACACACTTTTGTGTTCATAATGATCATTTTGATACTATTTCATTTCATGTGCTTACAACTATGATTTATCATTAAATTTTAAGTATATTTTTAAATGCTGTATAGCAATTTTAGACGTAGTCCTATAACATTTATGCCTAGAATTTTTCCGTTGAAACACATTGCAAATTAGCTTTTATTTACCAGACGAAAAAAATAAAGTTTTCGATAAACCCGTTTTCTCTAAGCATGAGCTGAAATCAACAGCAGGTGGTCCACAGGCTGGGGGATAATCTGATAACATTTCGACTGTAAGACAGGAAATTTTGAAATGGTCTGATAAAGGAATGGGTTGTGACGGCTAGGGAGAGCTCGGTGGTTCAACACAAGTTCATCTCCTTGTGAAAAGAAAAGAGAACCCAAAGGTTAGCTGAAGAACAAAGTATCCAGAGGTAACAGAAAGGAGACAATATCATAAGTCCTTAGCTGTCACCCATTACATTACATTATGGGTATCAGTCTTCCTAATATTACTCATTGTTTAGTTGTTTCTGTTTGTCAGTAAAATAGTACATACGTCTGTGAGGGAGGCTGACTTTGATGGCTCATTTTCTTGTCACTTTGACGGTTGGAGTTGAAATCAGTCACCTGCAGTATATCGTTTTATACCACGTACAATGTTGTTGTCTGAAAGCTGCTGGATTCATGATTTATATATGTGTTCACAAGGCTGATTTATGCTTCATTATTCTTACCTTGACCTGAATTGTATCCTTAAGAAATAAAAGTTGAAAAGATGTGGACAAATATTGTCAAAATACACTAAATATTTTAATACGAATAAAATGTAACCAAGATACCCTTGCAAAGTGTTGCTTGAAAGAGTTAGAAGACAAAAGAAGGTAAATGTATTGTAATAGCTCTCTTTACACTTAGAATTGTGTTTGTTTGCTTTCTTTTTAGAAAAGAAGAGGCTTTCATTTCAATGTAAATATGTGCTCTTTTTACCTGGAAATGATAGGCTAAGAATAAAGCACCATATTGAACTACACATGTACATGTATGTCTATGCATGTACATACCTTTAATTATAATTCAAAGGAATAACCTATACAAATATCCCTTAAATATTGGTTTAAATTCTGAATATATTAAATGTGATATATTACCTTTATTAAATATTTTAAGATGTTATCATGTGTTGTTTTCTCTTCAGCAATTTAGGCTTTAGAATTTGAGAATTCCAAGTTCTAAATACAAATCTATATTTTTTATATGCAGACAAAAATCCCAATTAAAAATTAAAACCTAGTGGCTCCTGGGTGGCTCAGTCAGTTAAGCATCTGTCTTCAGTTCAGGTCATGACTGTGTGGTCCTGGCATCGAGTCCTATGTCGGGCTCCCCACTGAGCTTCTCCCTCTCCTTCTGCCCTTCCCCCAGCCACATGTGCTCATTCTCTCTGTCTCTCTCTCTCAAAAAATAAATAAAATCTTTAAAAAAAAACCCTAGATTTTAATAATATCGAATATGGAAGTAGACAGTATATACATTGATCTATGACAATAAAATTCTACATTTTATATAAATTAGAATAGGATAAATAAGTTCAGATAAAAAATGTCCCATGATAATGTTTGAAAGCTATACATTTATGGGGCACCTGGGTGGCTCAGTCATTAAGCATCTGCCTTCGGCTCAGGGCCTGATCCCAGGGTCCTGGGATTGAGCCCCGCATCGGGCCCCCTGCTGACTGGGAGCCTGCTTCTTCCTCTCCCACTCCCCCTGCTTGTGTTCCCTCTCTCGCTGGCTGTCTCTATCTCTGTCAAATAAATAAATAAAATCTTTAAAAAAAAAAGCTGTACATTTAGTAGTATACTGTTTTTTGAATAAGNTGTGTTCCCTCTCTCGCTGGCTGTCTCTATCTCTGTCAAATAAATAAATAAAATCTTTAAAAAAAAAAAGCTGTACATTTAGTAGTATACTGTTTTTTGAATAAGTTTTTTTTTTTTTAAAGATTTTATTTATTTATTCGGCAGAGATAGAGACAGCCAGCGAGAGAGGGAACACAAGCAGGGGGAGTGGGAGAGGAAGAAGCAGGCTCCCAGCAGAGGAGCCTGATGTGGGGCTCGATCCCGTAACACCAGGATCACGCCCTGAGCCGAAGGCAGAGGCTTAACCGCTATGCCACCCAGGCGCCCCTTGAATAAGTTTTTAATTGTCCACAGAGACTTTTTATAACCTATAAATGTAAAGCAGTATCATTATTTTACATAATAAAGAATGAGTATTATTCTGTGTGGTCATTGTATTTGGCCTTATTAATTGGGATTCCACTTGAAAAATTTTAGTAATTCAAAAATTAAATGTATGTATATATTTGTATTTATAAAAATGTTAAATATGTTTATGTTGATATATGTTGACATTTTAAAAAAGAATTTTATGTATTTATTTGACAGAGCACTAACAAAAGAGCGAGCACAAGTAGGGGGAGTAGCATGCAGAGGGAGAGGGAGAAGCAGACTCCCCACTGAGTAGGAGCCTAACGTGGGACTTGATCCCAGGACCCTGAGATCATGACCTGAGCTGAAGGCAGATGCTTAGCTGACTGAGCCACCCAGGCGGCCCATCATTTTTATAAACAAACATACATACATAAGAGCTCCTTAAGACCAATGGTTAGGAAAGAACAACACCATCTATGTAAATTTTCTAGGGCTGCCGTAACAAGTCGCCATAAAACTGGCAACTTAAAACAACAGACATTTCATTCCCTTACAGTTCTCTAAGGGAGAGTCCGACATCACACTGTTAGCACACTGTTAGCAGGGCCAAGCTGCCTCGGAGGGATCTGGGGCAGGAATCTTCTTGCCTGCTCTAAGTGTCTCCTGGCTCCCGCCGCCTAGCTTGCCACTTCATCCCTCCAGTCTCTGCCCCCTTCCTCCCTGACCTTCTTCTCTGTGTGTTTCTGTGTCTCTGTGCTTGAATTACCCTCTCCTTTCTCTTATGAAAACACTAGCCATGAGATTTAGGGCCCCCCCTACTCCAGTATAACTCCCTCTTAACTAAGTACATCTGCAAAAACCAACTTTCAAATAAGGTCACATTCTGAGGTTCTGGATGGACATGAACTTTGGGGAACACTGTTCAATAAAGTACACCATTGAAATGTGTGCAAGTGGTGTACATTTTCTAGGAGCACATCACAAATGAGTTATGACTCAAAAAAGCCAGGCCCAGTCTCCAATCTTGTCTCTTCCTTATTTCTGTCTTGAGTTTCAAGAAAAGAATTGAACCCCTGAAAACTTCTGACCTTTTCATATCCTCATTGCTTCTATTAACAATAGTTTTAGGGGGAACTCCAGAAAAATCCGTTCAACTATCTGAAAGATTTCTGTGAATGAACCCTTGAGTAGAAGATAAGAAGTTAAGGAAAATGTAAGAAGTGGAGGAATTTTGGGCAATTTGCTTTATTTCTAGTAATTTCTTTTTTTTTAGGGGTTTTACATATTTTATTCTGTTTATTCCTCATATCACCACTGTGAGATAGTTCTTATGTCTTACAAATGGAGAGGTTCAAAAAAATTAAGGTACTTTTTTTATTGCATTTCTTTCTTTTTTTTAATATTTTTTATTATGTTAGTAATTTCTTAATCATGCATTCTTAGGAGAATATATTAGTTCTTTAAAATATAGCTGGTTAATTCATTTATTATGATAAAATGTGAGTCTAATTCTATCAGTCATCACAAAAGAAACAGAAAAAGCCAGTGTCTAGGTGGTAGAATTTGCTAAATCCAAGAAAACAAAGGTAAATGTGAAATTCTGTATATAAACTCAACATTTTGATGATTCAAGTATAGGATAGAGGAGAAGCATTTTCTAGGAGCACTTGTTAAAATTACTTACGTGTTTTCTTTGGCTGAAAGATAACAAATCAGCAGTACATGTGCAGGTGTCTTCCCCCACCAAAATATATATAAAAATATAAAACATGTCTATGTTTTCTTATTTTAATGAAAGAAGAATGTTAAGCCTGACTTTGTTTTTCTGTCAAGTCCAAATAGGTTTCAAAACTGGATGTCAAAATTGAACTGTGAGGTTTTGAAGAAAAAAATGGTATACATGTATTCTGTATCATGACGGAAATTAGTAAGATGAGCTCTGCATAATTTGGAGCTCTTGAAAGCTAATGATCACTTGAAGGAAGTGAGAGTATCTGGTCTGGACAGGAGAATTCTTAAAGATGTGCATGATAGTTATTCTTTTTTTTTTTTTTAGAATCATAGAGCATTGTTTTTTGTTGTTGGGTTTTTTGATTTGTTTTGTTTTTTTAATAGGATACACATCTTTTATTTTAATTTTCTGTTTGTGTTGATTAAACATAGAATTAGGCTCAGACATTTGCCTTGGGTTAACATTGCAGGTTTTTTGTTTTTGTTTGTTTTATTAAATGATTTCTTTAAAAATTTAATTAATTAATTTTTATTATTATGTTCAATTAACCGGCAGATATTCTTAAATACCAGGATGACTGCCATCAATTCCACGGAGTAGACCTACTATAGGCCTGTGAGTCAGTTACAGAATCGGTTTTCATCTGGGTATCACGTGAAGGGGAACATTTCTGTTGAAATCCTTTACAGAGTCTCCTGGAGATATTTATTTATTTATTTATTTTTAAAGATTTTATTTATTTATTTGACAGAGAGAGACAGCCAGCGAGAGAGGGGACACAAGCAGGGGGAGTGGGAGAGGAAGAAGCAGGCTCATAGCGGAGGAGCCTGATGTGGGGCTCAATCCCATAATGCCGGGATCACGCCCTGAGCCGAAGGCAGACGCTTAACTGCTGTGCCACCCAGGCGCCCCCACCTGGAGATATTTAAGCTAAACAAATTGAAAGATAACTTCTAAGTGTTATATTTGTGTTTGTATCACAGAGCTTTAGAGTAGGACTGACTACTTAAATGCTAAACAAGGGTGAGGATGGGTTAAAAATCTACCTGTGGGAGATCTATTTAGACTTACATTGAGCACTTCTAGTATCCCGGGCAGTTCTATTTATAAGTCAATCTAATAGAGTTACCTAGTTCCCAACCTACTGGGGAAAGTGGCAAAATAATTTCTGGTTTAACTTTCCAAAACACCGATGTTAATTGTATAAATAAAACTCTTTCCAAATCATTTGTTCAGAATTCATAAAAGAGAAACACTGTTCAGACTCATCCAAGCTATACCTTATTCTGTATTCTGTATTTATAAGCCTCAAAAAAAAAAAAAAGATAATGCACCCTAGTTGTTGAAGTCTATAGACTTTCATGCATTATTTATAAAGTCAGTAAAAATTTCAACTATTTACATAATAATTGATGTGAGCAGTAAGAGTATGAGGTTATAAATAGTTCCCAAGTGCCAATAAATGCCAATGGTGGCAATAAATAGAAAAAGGTGATTTTATCAAGCTGATTTAATGCTGTTTTTCTTGTCTATTTCTACAAAGCCAGTGGGATCTTGGCAATGAAAAGATAAATAGGAAACAATTTTACAGTGTTAGAAATAATGCTTAAATTATATTTGCGTGTGTGAACATTGTGCAAATGAAGAGTATAAGAATTCTAGGTTTTGAGGTAGTAGGTGGATTTAGATATCTTTTGAATAATTTAAGTTTATTGACAAGATTTTGTATATTCACTCAAGGAAAGCTTCACATTGGATTGCTCATCCTTCTTCCTTAGTTAGTGAAGCCAGCTGACGATGGCATCCTTGGCAGACCTGTCTTGCTGCTGTTTAATTGTATTGCTTTGAATAGGTCCAAGAGGCATTTTGTTTACAGAGAGTTACAAAAAAAAATGTGATTAAATATGTAGATGATTTGAGTTTATTTTGTTTTCCTTTGAAGGTGGAGATAATGGAAATAAATGTCGTAGACTTCCTAGGGTTTATTTTTTATTGAAACTATTAAAGTCCCTTTGATGGATATCTCCATAGATCTGAGCAAAGTTATTGTTAGCTTTACCCATGACTTTGTAAGTTGATTGTGATTACCTGTAAGTGTCATTAGTAGCTAGTTGTCTAAATGTCTTCGTTTAGAAGATAATTCCTATGGCTTAAAAACAAAACAAAACGAAACAGAAAGAGAACAAGAAAATAAGGAATCAGAAATGAATATTAAAGTAACACTCGTATGTCATAGTACCTTTTAACTAGTTGGTCCGACATTCAGCGCCTCCCTGCATCGCACGTTACCTGCCTGGAAGCCGAGAAAGTGTTTCAGGAGAGAAAGGGTCCGTCATCTACTGCTTCAAACTTGCGTCTGAAAATGGAGTATTTTTCTTTTCTTTCTTTTTTTTTTAAACTTTTTTTTTTAAGATTTTATTTATTTATTTATTTATTTATTTATTCAACAGAGATAGAGACAGCCAGCGAGAGAGGGAACACAAGCAGGCTCCTAGCAGAAGAGCCTGATGTGGGGCTCGATCCCACAACGCCCAGGATCACGCCCCGAGCTGAAGGCAGACGCTTAACCGCTGTGCCACCCAGGCGCCCCAAAATGGAGTATTTTTCCCTAGAGGTTTTCTTCTCTTTTCTCCATGTGAGCTTTTTGCAACTTGTTATCTTTAGTTTCTATTCAAATCTTGGGAGCATCTCGGCTTTTCAAGACTCTCAACTACACAGAAACAGCGTGCCTGCTTCCTTACAAGCAACCATAGGTCAAAAAGGTGATATGTTTTTGTAGATTTTACATATTTACCCAGAAAAAGCAAGAAATCTTTGTGTGACAGAAAGGAAACATTATCCTAGGTTTCTGTGTGTGTGTGTGTCCGAGTGTTTTATTTATTTTACTTGCTGGATGCCGGGCACTCTCATCTGTGCTGCTATGCCTAGGAATTTATGGATGTCAAGGTCAATGACTCACAGGAAACAATAGCTATGGAATGAGCTTAGTATTCACATGGTATTATATAGTGAATATCAAAAGGATTCTTTAATGAGAAAGGTTCAGGTTCAGTGAAAAATGGCACATCAAAGGGCACGTGGTTTTGGGATTAAAGCAGTTATCGGGTGGTCTTCCCCATCGTGGCTCAGGGAGGGCGGTCCTGGGTTTTCTCATTGCTTGCCCAGATGTGCGGCAAGGGGAAAGGGGGTGGGAGGGCTTGAGGGTTGTCAGCAGTCAGCATTTCTATAGAGGAAGACAAGTCAGTGTGTGGAAGGAGAAAGACAACGTGTGGTCTCTAGGTTCTTGATCACTCCACCCTGTGCCAGAGAGACTGAGCACCGTGCAGTGAGCAGGTCAAGACGGGGAGAGCTTGGTTTGGTTCACTGTCAGTTTAAGTGCTGAGACATCTTCCAGCCTTTCCGAGGAGAAAGTTTGGGAGGCATGAAAAGTTTATTACTCCCTTGTTTGTTTTAGAAGATTACAGTCAGTGTGCAGATATAATATGTTGTGACTTACAGTTTTAACAATAAACTGTTAAAATTTTTGTTTGGTTTTATTCAGGAGTCCCTAAGATTCTGATTACTGTGTACCGTAAGAACCTCAAAACTTGATGTTTCCTGTTAGATCTTTCTTAGTTTTTGGACAGTAGGAGGGGCTGGAGGTGACTCCATTCATCTGCTCTAAAACTTCCCCCAACACATGAATTTAGAAATTGAATGTTTGGTTACTGGCATGCAAATGATCTGTGCTCTTGGCAACCCTTCAGATTGCTTGGACAGTAACACGATCAGCCATCTAAGGCATGATTACCAGGCTCTGCAGATCCCAGCTTCTTCTCTTCCCTCCTCTGACCACCCTCCTCTGGACATGTCCCAACTTACGCCATAAATGAGACAATTAACCCAGAAAGATGTTTCCAAACACTTTATTACCCGTTTCAGCCCAGAGTTGATGTTAAGTTGAGGAGGCCAATGCCAATCTTATAAGCAGAACTAACAAACTGTATGTTTTAATTACACATGCTTTCCATGTGTCCCAGTGATCACGAGTAATGAGCAAGATAGTATTCTTTGAAGGTTAGATAAATTCTGTATATATTAGAGAGGATATACTTCAACATTACAAAATTGAATACAATCCAATGTTCTCAAGGAGAAAAAGATTTTGTACCTAATTCAAAATTCTAATTAGCTACTATATATGGAATATCTGTGGAAAAAAGGGAGTAATGTACTTCCTCAATGTTTTAACTTAAGGATCTAACTTTCCCCATCAGGTGATAAGCACAAAATAGTGCTTTTGTTTTTACAGTTGTGATTTTCTTCTCAGAATGCTATTATTTCAAGGCAAAAGGCATATTAGGACTTTGTGCATATATTTGAGGAGAAGGATTTTAAGATGGGCATGTGTACTTGGCAGACACAAGCCACTTCTACCTGGAGAGGTTGTTAGGACACAGCAATGCTGTAACACAGCTTAGAGTTTGTAAAAGACAATCCGGAGCTGGAGGCAGGAGACAATGGTGAACTGAAGGATCTGAGCAGTCAGGGTAATTAGGACGCTCAAAAAACACTTGAAAGGAAATAAACAAGAGGGTAATTCAGTGGATTATTGAAATAAAAGTCAAGGAGTCACTAAAGATCCATAGCCCCGTAACCAAATCAACAGATTTAATAAGAAAATTAGAAGCAGGAGAGAAGGGAATATCTTATAGAAAGAGAAACAGCTTTGTGGTCAAAAGAGTTCTCTATTTATCTCCTTTGAATCTCGGCTTCCTCTTCCATAAAAGGGGATTTAATAATAATTATTTCATAAAGGGTCTTTGCTGTGTCATTAATGCACCTGTGTGATTTACATGAATAGTGTATGTCAGTATCTCTTACATTTCCTGGCACATACATGTCATTAAATATTAGTTCTCTAGGGGCGCCTGGGTGGCTCAGTCAGTTAAGTGTCTGTCTTCAGATCAGGTCATGATCTCAGGGTCCTGGGACTGAGCCCCGTGTTGGGCTCCCTGCTCCATGGGGAGTCTGCTTCTCCCTCTCTCTCTGACCCACCTGTCCACCCCTTTGCCCCCACTCATGCGCATTCGCTTCTTCTCTAAATAAATAAATAAAATCTTAAGGAAAAAAAGTTTATATCTTGCTCCACCATTTAATCTGAAGAAATCCCATTTTTCCAAGGGACTTTGGAAGATAAATCAAATGTCATCTTAGAGCTGAGATGGCAGGCAAGATTATGTCAGAAAAATATCCCAGTCTAGGTATTGAGTGTAGGGATTTGGAGACTTCACTAACGACCAGAAGGTCTGTATGGGTGCAAAAAGGAAAAAAAAAATGCTACTTTTTTAATGAAAACTGGAAGTGGAAGAATTGTAGGGAAGTTGCTATCAAGGATTTTAGGTACCTGTCAAACCTGAACAGGAAATCACTAGAAAATGCTTAAACCTCTTCTCTATGCACATCTTATAGTAGAGCCTCTCACTAGCCTGATCTCATCTGGAATTTGTGGCCAAGAAATCCCAGAAAGTGTCCTTGTAGGTTTCTCCCTGGCATTTCAAAGGGCACCTTAGCATTTAGAAGAGATGAGTTGGTGACAGGCAGCCCAGTGTAGGTTAGATCCTGTCCGGATAGTAGCTCCTCGCCATAAATTTGGTGATGGAGAAAAAACCAGCAAACTGGGATGCCCTTCTCTTCCTAGTACTTGCACAGAAAGTTAGACAATTAATTGTGTGACTCTTTGCTTAATGCCCAATCTCTTACTAGATATTTAAACTCCATGAGGACAGATACTTGGTCTGTGTTTTCCATTATTGTTTAGGCCTCCAACACTTTAATCAAAAAACAAAACAGGGGCGCCTGGGTGGCACAGTGGTTAAGCGTCTGCCTTCAGCTCAGGGCGTGATCCCGGGGTTGTGGGATCAAGCCCCACATCAGGCTCCTCCGCTATGAGCCTGCTTCTTCCTTTCCCACTCCCCCTGCTTGTGTTCCCTCTCTCACTGGCTGTCTCTATCTCTGTCAAATAAATAAATAAAAATCTTTAAAAAAACAAAAAACACAAGATTTTGTTCTTTTTTTTTTCTGAAAGATTTATTTATTTTAGAGAGAGCGTGAGCGAGTACGCGTGCAGGTGCACAAGGAACAGTGCGGTGGGGGAAGGGTAGAGGCAGAGGGAAAGGAGAAGTAGACTCTCTGCTGAGCACGGAGTCACAGGTGGGGCTCCTTCTCATGACCCTGAGATCATGACCTGAGCCAAAATGCAGTCGGATGCTCAACCAACTGAGCCACCCAGGCACCCCAAAGATTTTGTTTGTCTAACATGGAGCAGTCTGCAGAGATACAACTCCATTCTGAAGGAAGCATAATTATGGAGAAATTCCATCTTCCAGAATTGGAGTTTTTGCTATTCCTTAACAAAAACAAATTATCTTTAAAGTATTTTTAATAAAACTTAAATGAATAGTATCCCCCCAAAAGTGAATTGTAGCTTCTACCTGGTATATAGTAACCAAGACTTTCTCAACTGTTGAATGTATTATTTTTCTCGAAGATGTCAAAGATCCCAAGTCCACTATAGTCAAAGCTCAAGGTCAAAGAACCTAAATCCTCCCTCCGCTACCCCTTGATTCCAAACTCCACCAAACACCACATCCCAGGGGTGTCTTCTACAATAATTTACCCAAGTTCACGGCCATGAAGTGGGAAATAGCCTTGAGATAGACATGCAGGAAAATATAATATCCCATCCAGGGCAACCCTTCTCTATTTATTCTTAGTTTAGGTATTTTTACTGTGTCCTGAGAAATCATTGTTTTAATAAATTTTCAATGATAGATTAATATCTCTTAGGTATTCATCATAGCATATGCTATTAATTCCCTTGATAGTGAGGGCAGGTGGAGAGGGAGGTATGTTTCTGTCCCAAACCCATCCCATGTTCTTTTAAGCTTTAGTCACCTTCTATGTGAAGCTTAGGTCTTTATTGAATAAATCTGCTTCTGATAATGTGTCTGGGGTCTCTCTGTCTCTCAGTCACTATTGCTTATTATTTCTTATCACCATAATAATGTCTGTAGTGATTTTACTTCACTAAAATTTATGCAGGAACCTCAATAAATACAGATTGAGTAGACAAGTGTTTTCAAATTTGTAAAGACATAGATCTGTACAGTTAATAATTCTGAATCAACAAATATTTGTTGATACCAGGTCTTTGTTACTTAGTTTATCTCCCTGAGTTCTGTATGTTAACACCTTGTTGAAGGTGTTCCAGCCAGTGAATTGTGAATCATAGTGCAAGTACTTAAACCGTGCCCCAAGGGCTCTCCCACAGCTGTTTCTCACAGAAGAAGCCATAATCCACTAGAAGGTTGGGAATCACTGACTCTAGAACCCTGTCCAGAGGCAGTAAGAGCTAACTTGTGGCTATTGTCACTGTAGTTAAAGGACACATTGGCTTAATAATAGTTCTTATGTCTTCAGTTTCTTAAAAACAGCAGCACTGCCACTCTTGTGAATTAGTCGAATTTGTTGTGACTTGGGGTATAATGGAAGAAGTATTGTGATAAAAATACCTTCTGTGTGCTTTGTCCTGTGGAATGACTCATCAATGAGAAAACTTGAATGATTGCACATTAATTTCCTTTGCCAGCCCTCATGCCTGAGTGAGTCTTGGGAAAGACAGGGGAGTGAAAGGAGATGGAGAGTTTAGCACAACCTTTGAATATGATCAGACAATCGGGTATTGTTAAGTGATTAACTGATATTTCAAAATGTTTCCAGAATTCAAACACATTTCATGAAATGCCTGCTTAATTCTGTGGTCACAGCTGTGAGAGCTTGAGTGCTTCCTAGGAGTAAGCTCTTCCTACAAGTAAGGAAAGAGAGCTTAAAAGAAGGGGAGTAGGATTGAGATACCTACGGCCACTTGGAGAATTGATGTCTCAGTGGGAAATTTGGCAATGGTCTTGCTGTTCTGATCCCTGTGTGTTTTTATTTTTTTCAATATAAACTTCATTTTATTCTTTTTTTTTTCCTTGTATAGAGCACTGTTATGACTAGGTCTTTATTTTCTCAAAGTGTGATTTTTGATTGTTTATTAACTAGATTGATAAAAAGTATGGAAAATGATAGCAGTGATCATAAATATTTGTAAAAGTGGAAGATTTTTTAATGGATAACCTATACCAAGGAAATTTAGGGGGAAAAAGCATGATACAAGAAAGTCATTTTAAGTTAAATGTTCAATGTGATTTTAGGAATTTGATTCTCTAAATTAAAGAAGATGTATAAAATCTGATACCACATCAGAGAAATGGATGCTCAGGGACTATATCTAGAATCGCTTAGAATTTCCTAAATAATTGTTCAAGTAAAAGGGGAAGAAATTTTATAACATCTGAAGTATTAAAGGAGAAGTGACTTAGTATTCACGTTACCTCAAAATAGCATAAAGTTGAAGGAGGTTTTCCTGAAGCTCTTAATTTTATGCATAGAAAAACTTGACCCAGTTTTTAAATGATATTTTACCTCCTCTCTGAAAGCCACCTGCAAATAGCTTATTTGCATAGGGATAAAACGCCAGGGTCTCCATCTTCCTTTTGCTTATTACCGGCATAACAAACCTCTGTTTGCTGTAGAGTACAGCATCGTTTTTGTTGTAAATGAAAAATCAGCCAACTTGCTGTCACATCTGGCTGCTGATCTATATGCTTTGAATGAACAGTAGGCATTCAATTGCCAGCATCCAGCATCCATTCTTTAAAAAAAAAAAATGATAGCCCTCCCCACCCAAATTGCACTTTACTTTCATCTTTCAGAACAACCAAGACTTTACAAAGATATCAGGTTTTACGGTGCAGGGTACAAAACATTTATTCGATAATTTAAGGACAAATCTATTTGCAGCTCGTATACTAACCTTTTTTCCAACGTCCAATTACCCATAAAAGCTAAAATGGTTACTACAGGCAGAATATTTTCACAGAAAAAAAAAAAAGTAGCATTTACATCAAAAAGTAATTTCTACTCCCTTTGAGAGACTTACAGCAAAGTTATTAATTTTATGAAGAATCTAGAATCAACCTGAGTGAAATCTTAATGGCTTTCTGCTGGGCAGAGAGAATGAGATCATTTGAAACACAACAGCTAAAGAACATTTTTAAAGTATATTTAATTGGGAAATAAAGATTGAGGGCAGCATCCATGAAATTCAAAGTCCAGCATTAGCATTTTCCCCCACTGTTTCCTAGTGGACTTCATCTTCCTCCCCTTAAATCTTCAAAACAGTTGTCTCTAAATGGAGTTACTAGTCACAAATGCAGGGAGATGTATTTCAATATGGCGCCATGAACATTCAGTAGGGCAGGATAAGCAAAACCTTTCTGTAATGGGGTAAATAGCAGTACCTTATCAAAATACTTCACCAGATGGGATATAGCCATAAAACAGAGCATGACTGTTCTCATAATTTGTTTGCTTTTATTAATAGAGTCTCATGATACAATAGCTTTCTTCTTAGTCACATTGAACTGTTGAAGGCCATTGCATGCGTATCTCAATAAAACATATATTTTTGCTTCCTTTTCTGCTTCTTTGAGTTCTTCCCATTTCATTCATAATCTTCAGTTTTGTTCAGGCCCCTGTTTCAAGCTGAGTTATGTTGAATTTTTATACGTAATGATGTTTTGTCTGTTGCTCTCAGCTTACTATGATCTAAAAGTTGATATCAACTCTTTTTATAATTGGTCTTTTTTTTCTATCTATAATTGATCATTTTCATAGGAGGTATACAGAATGCTTTCTTATGTCTCAGAATTTGTGTTGGATCCCAATAAGTTATGGTTACTTCTAGGTTCTAAAGAATGGGCAAGATGCTTATGGAAGTTGTAAGATGCTTGTACCCTCAGTTTGAATCTACTGGCAGGCAGTTCTGAGAAGTCAGCAGAAGAACAAATTGTCCAGGTTAGGTAGTCTCCAGGTAGGGGTGGAGTTCCACAGAAATCACAAGTGCTCTCTGACAGAAGCAGTGTGGGTGTCTGCCCCTCAGAAGAACAAAACTCACATTATTTACAGAGCCTGCTGCTCTTTTCCTCTAATTCTTCCTGCTATAATCTTCCTGCTACACCCTGAGGGGACCATGAACAACAGAAGGAGAGTGGGATACGCAACGGAAGATGGTGGAATTGACCACTGCTCCTCCTGTTGCAAGTCAGTTCAGAGCTGGGGTGAAGAGTGAGGACCAAGAATGTGTTGATTCACACTCAACTAACCCTCATAAACCTTGAAAAGAAGTCAAATTTACCCCAGTTAAATGTGTTTGTATAACTTAAAATTTTGTTGAAAATTCTCTTAAAAGTTACTAGATAGCTGGGGATTGGCTGGGGTTGTCAAGGAGTGGGCAAAGAGGTCTTGGTGAGCGTGTTCACAGGCAGTGATGGGAGAAGGAAAACGATGTGTCTCCACTGACACCAGGGAGTTCAGACTGACCCATAAACCAGCTATTGAGGAACTACGAAGATCTTGACCAGAACCCACTTGCTTCTGCAGTCGGGTTTCTTTCTCAAATATCTGTTGACATTATTTGAAAGTTGCTTTATCTTCTTTTTCATATACTAGGGATAATCTCTCTCTCTCTCTCTCCTCACCCCCCTATATGAATATATACATATCTGATGTTTAATATTTTGTCCAATATGTATGGTAAAAGTACATTCTGAGTTTCCTTCTAATATATGGCAAACAATTAAGATCTAATTCCTTAAGATACCTACTTTCTGAGGGAAGTTCTAAGAGTTAAAGGCTAATGAAAAAACATACAGAATAGAGTACCCTCAGCCGTGTATTTGAATATGACTTTTATTTCATTCACCTGTCCAGGCTAAAACAAATCTCCACTTTTCTCAAACATACTGTTCATTTTCAGTATCGGGATGTTATATTTGTCTGACGTGTGTGCGTGTGTGTGTGTGTGTGTGTGCATTTGTGTTTGCTGCTGTTAAAACTGTTATGGTTTATAGAATTGAACTGTGTGTTAGGAAATAAGCACCCCCTCCCAGCTGAATTGCAAAATCCATTTCTTCTACTGAATTAAGGGAATAGATACAGAACTTGCCGATTGTTGTTTCCAAATTAATTATAGAGAGAACACAATAATTTTTAAAATAAAATAAATTAAAATTCGCTTCTATTCTAAATATGAACATATGTGGTTCACAAGGAGGTCCCACTTATGGTTATGAACAAGAGGCCTACTACTCCATAGCTTTATTCATTTGTCTTCCCTCTCTTGTTCTTTGTCCACTAAATCATCCAGGAATTGCCCTGAAAGGGTTATGAAACAGGTAAGCAGACTTGCAAGGAAACTTTGGCTCCCTAGAGCAGAGACTTTTGTCTGAAAATGGAAATGGGCCTGGGTTGTTTGCAGGTGCAAAGGAGAAGACAAGTCAGCAGGAGGTTTGTTGCAGTGGTTGTTCCCTAAGATAATGTGAAAACAATGCTCTCCCCAAAATAAAGATAAGAAAGCTGCACCTTTTCCCGTGCTCGTTATCTGCTCCCTGAGTTTGCTGAAGAAAAGATAAAAAAGAAAGAAAAGGATGAATCCACGAAACCTCAATCCTATCCAATCCCTCTCCACCCAGTGACTGTAAGATATTTCACTTTTCCTCTTCTGTGTGTCTCTTTACCTATTAAATGGGAAGGTATTACTCCTGAGCAGACCGCCAAAGTTCTCAGAAACATGTAATTGACATGATGTAGGATTTTGCAAGTTAAAAATCATTACGCAGTTGTAAAGCCTTTTCCCTTCAGAGGTTACTCGTCCCACACGCCCACCCTGCCATCTCCCTGCTCTGTGATCTTAATTTCAGACCCAGCCATAGTGTGTCTGCTGAGGCCACGACCAAGCAGCTGATATGCAAACCTGAGCAAGCAGCTAGCTTAAATTTATGAGGAACGATGGGGCAGAACATCTGAGAAATCAAACTCAGAAGGGGGAAAAAAAAAAAGAAAAAGAAATGCCTTTACATGTGAATTTCCACAGCAATAACGACCATAGCCAAAAACAAATAAACAACAAATAACCCACAAGGTATTATTTGCTTTAGCTTTTGGAATTTATGGCATATTGTCCAGTTCTAGACAGAGTCAAATGTTCTTCATTTTTCCTTGAATGGCTATTTTATAAAACAAGCAGCTGATTTTAATCATCTCGTGGTCTGCTAGCTGTTTCCATGTAACTGACCCACCAAGCCCGGTGTGACCCCTCACCTCTACAAGAAAGTTGGAGTCAGATCTGCAATCAAAGCTTATTTCCAGATAATAAATACGTGCATGAACCTTATTTTAAACTTTTCTGGACAAGGACCTAGTTCTCATTCACTAGTCAGTGTGTTAATTGTGAGCTACTTTTATAATGAAGTGGTGCATTCATTGTCTGAGATTGTATCATATTGGGATGATTATTAAGGAGTGCATTGTAATAAGAAGTATCATTTACCAGACTCCTAATAAACTATTTTCAAGTGACTTATATTAACAATATAGACCTAACAAATATTCCTTATCAGGCCCAAACACATATAATTATGAAAATATGTAGCAATTACATGACGTCTGGATAAATCTCAGTCTATTCTTAAATTTTTCTAAAAGCCGTATCAACACCAGAGTCAGACTAGCATCATGTGGCTTTACTCAAGGGGAGTGTGTAGAAATACACGGCGTGGAAAACAGAAGACAATCTAAAAGTAAGAAACAGATTTATATTGTGTATCAAACTTCTTTTTTTGATCATTTCAACAATTGGTTTTTCCCATGCCCTATCTTCAGATAGTTCTTATTTCAGGTGCTTCAAGTGTATTTCTATTAGTCCTTTGATACCCCAAGACTCAAAATGTCCTAATTGGTCAAATCAAGGAAGAATCCCAAAGATTAAATGTTTCAGATATTAGGTTATCAATTATAAAGCCCCCCCTTTTTAAAAAAAGAATACATATTTAAAACCGCTTTGATTAATAGATTTTACCTCCATGAGACTACTCTTTTCATGACACTTATTTTAACTTCCATGTTGAGAAGGATTCTGAGGCCCTATGGAGACTCAGGCCCCATCAGACTTTCTTGAAATACTCTTTGTTTACTTTCTTTGGCTCTCTGTACTTCAGTTAACTCATGAAAATGCAGTGAATAGTAGGTCACTATTTCAGTGAGTTAGTACAGGTAAGGTTGCTTAGAACAGTGTCAGTATACAGTTAAGGACCCAGTAAACGGCCTCTGTTAGTGGTGGCCTCTTGCCACTTGTGGACAATAAAACCTACATCTGTGCAAAGATAATATCATAAATAGGAATCAAACTTCCCATTGTCTTTGACCCTTCAAATCCTTTCAGCTCATGATTTCTTCTCACCAAAAGTGCCTATGACACCAAGTTAGGCATGATTTTAATTAGGCGTACTATTGAGTCTAATAAGCTCCAAGACATTTTATTGTTTCAGCTAGGAGTCCCCGTAAATCGCTAAGTGAGCTACTCAGGATAATGGAGGAATGTTGCATATTTGGTAAATAAACATCATCTAAACATTAGTATCTATCTAAAACATTAGTTAGAGGAGTTTCTCCTTCTTTTTCCTCCAAAGGACATATACAGAGTGGCTGGATATGTTACCAAATTTTGGAATTTATTATTTGGGTGTTTTTTTTTTTTTTCAATGTCAGCATTTTGAAAATTGTTTTTAGTTCAAAGCAAAAGACAGAAAGTATTTTATGAACCAGTGAGGGCTTTGCTGAAAGTGAGCAACTAAGTTCATCAAGGCAGTAGCTCAGGTTTGTAGCCCCCTCCCCATCTGATCTGAGGGAGAGTGTGTGTGCATCCACAAGCACAACCTGACACTGATTTTGTTCATCACCTCGGCTGGATGCTCTCGAGTTGATGTGTGACAATTTGTGTTGTTCTTCTCATTGAGCAATCCCTATGTTCTTTGCTTTGGGTGTCTGTCAATTCTTCCAGCTGTGCCTAGGAATGTACATTCTCAGTTCCAGTGAAAGACAAGGGATCTTGTTCCAAAGGAAGATTATACATTTTTGTGATTGCTAGTGAAATGCATGAGTTTTTCCAGGAACAACAAAGTTATTTTTTAGGGCTGCTCTCCTCAACCTGGGACACATGTTTTCTAGTCAGGGGGAAGAAGAGTGGCCTTGTTAAAATGTTTTATGTCTTAAATCAGGACTTGATGGGTTTTGACATTATTGTTCTCTGGTCCACTTTTAATAACCGTTCTCTGTGGATCAAGTGGTAACCCATTTCTTCCATTTCAAACCAGGGTTGGGGGAGTCACAACAGAGACAGAAGTGTGCACTTTGTTTAGTCTCTTAAATTATCAAACTACCATACTTTGGGTTTTTTCCCCCCACAAATGATAAGCAATTTTGAATCTTGAGTTTGTAATGGGTTATCTGTTTAGTCACGAAGACATATGTGGTAAGTACCATGGATGGTATTGAAAGCTTAGTAAGTACTTCATAAATGCACTCCTTTTATGTTTGGGAAGCAAAATGTATATGGCCTTTCCCCTTTTTCATTGCAGCATATTTGGTGTGTAGCTTAAAGAAAGTCAGAACTAGCATCAAGGTGAAAAACATACATAAAAATCAATTCAATGAGCTGATTTGTGTGTTTGAAATTTTAATGAGTCCTTTAAGAATTTCCAGTTCTGTAATAGCCCTTGGACTAAAACTTCTCAAATTATTTCTTATTGGTATTTGTGCCTTAACTTTTTAATATTTCAGAGAACCATGCTGTTAAGCTCTATGTTTTTCTGTATGTTCCCTTTTTTTTTAGATTTTTAAATTTTGTTCATTAATAAAATGTGCTATCTGAGTAGTAAACCATAACATATTGTTTAAAAAGGTCACTGCTTTGGCCTTCGTTACAATATCTAACTTCATTATAAGCCAGGCTGACTTTTCTTTTTTCAATTAAATTTGCAAACAAAACAAAACAAAACCAAAAACTAAAACCTTCAGTGGACAACAGCCTTCATTAAATCAGGACATGTGTTCTTTCTGAGCTTATGTTCTTGTTCATTTTTATGACCAACTTTCATTTCCATCACTGTACCTGCCACACCTAATTCTAATATCCTCTTCCTGCTTCATGTCTCTTTGCAGCTTCTGGTTTGCCTCAGGTTAGAAAATCAGAAAAATGAACTTGGGAGAGGTGCATGCTATTCAGGGTTAATGAGACCCAGAGTAGAGGTCTCAAATAAAGAATGCTGTAGGCTTTCAGTAGACATTTCTTTCTTTTTTTAAAATGAACTTTTTAAAAAAAATTTTAATTTAAATTCCAATTAGTTAACATACAGTGTCATTATTAGTTTCAGGTGTACAATATAGTGATTCAACACTTCCATACATCACCCCGTGCTCATCAGGACGAGTGCCCTCATTCATCCCCATCACCTGTTTCTCCTGTCCCCTCCTCACCTCCCCTCTGGTGACCTTCAGTGTGTTCTCTAGAATTAAGAGGCTGTTTCTTGATTTGCCTCTCTCTCTCTCTCTCTCTTTCCCTTTGCTCATTTGTTTTGTTTCTTAATTCCACATAGGAGTGAAATCATTTGGTATTTGTCTTTCTCTGACTTACTTCTCTTAGCACCATACTCTATAGCTCCATCCATGTCATTGCAAATGGCAAGATTTCAGTAGATATTTCTTGAACACCTACTTTGGTACCTGTCCTTTGTAGCTTATGTGTAGTTTGGGCAACTTGATGGCTAATCATAATGCTGAGAAGCCCTGGGGTGCTAGGAGACTGAACTTAATCTAGTTCATGTGGTGATGCTTCTTTACAGAAGGGACGTTTTAGTTGAGGTTTAAAAAAAAAGTTAGCTAGAAGAAGAACAGCAAGGAAAGCAGATCCCAGGCAGATGGCATCATGGCTAAAGGCTTTGGGATGTGTAAAAATCTGTTATAAAGGCTGAGTGGCTGGGACATAGACGGCCAAGAGACGTATGGTATGAGACAGAGCTACAGCAAAAGGAAAGAAGTGACATGAGTTACTCAAAAATTTGTAGCCCATGATAAAGATTTTATGCTTAATTCTAAAATCATTGGGAAATCTTAAAGAGTTTTGAACAAAAGAAATAAAGGCATATACATTTAAAAAAACAGAGGGACAGCAAATAAATACACACATTGTTTCTCCCTGATCCCTCTCCTAGATCTGGTGCTTCTGCTGAGGGTCATTTTAATTGTTCATATCATATTTACCCTAATAAAAATCAGATGTGTTCTCAAGGGTCCTAGCCACAGCACCCCGAGCAATGCCAATTGATTGCAGTGGTTAACAGGAAGAAATGTGTGTTCAATCTTTGACTCGAAAGAGTAAAACATGAGAGAAAATTGTGACTTGGTGTGTGTATGTGTGTGTGTGTGTGAGAGAGAGAGAGAGAGAGAGAGAGAGAGAAAAGGAGAGAGGAGATTGTTTTCACTTATTGGTAACTGCAGAACTTTGTTCTAGAGAGTGAAGTTGTCAGAGGCAGATCTTAGGTAGGTAAGACGGTCTGATACACATGTGTTAGGGGTAGATGTATGTGTACAAACACACACTGTGCTGTTTTAATTAGTCCAATTCTTACTCCATTTTTAAGAAAGGAGAAATAAATTTTGATGAGTAATGCTTACAGCATCAGTGTGTTATAAGCATCAGTCAGTAGTATTAAAACACAAGCATAAGAAGAGATGTTAGTTCAATATAAATAAGTGTATGACAATACCTTTGAGCTTTCTGGGAAAACATTTCTATCTTATGCTGAATTCCTTTGAAATAGGCTCTGAGATGAATATGTGCAAAGTGTTTCCTGGAATGCTCTTGGAATATGCACCTGTAAGGAGGTGAGGAAGTCAGAGCTTGACAGAGAGAGATGCTCACCAGCGATGTGGGTGTAACTCAATATGGTTCCTAGGTTTAGAAAAACAAAAACAAAACAAAATGAACTAACAGGTTGCCCAGTTGAATTTAGATTTTAGATAAACAATTAGAAGTGTTTAGTGTAAGTAATTGCCAAATATTTCATGGGGCATACTTACATTTAAAAATTATTTGCTGGGACTCTTGAGTGGCTCAGTTGATTAAGTGTCTGACTCTTGGTATCATCTCAGGTCATGATCTCAGGGTTGTGAGACTGAGTCCCATGTCAGGCTCTGTGCTCAGCGGGGAATCTGCTTGAGATTCTCTTTCTCTCTCTGCCCTTCCGCCTAAAATAAATAAATAAGAAATATTTTAAAATTATTTGTTGTTTATCTGAAATTCAAATTCCACTGGGAATGCTGTTTTATCTGACAACCCTAAACTGAGGACTCAGTGGGTCCCACGGGAAGTCCATCAGAGTTATCCCAAATTAGGGCGAAAGGGGTATGCATTCGTATTCCTACATTAGTCAGTCATGGGCCAATGACTACCCTCCCGTGGGAGGCAAAACCTTGGGTGGATCAGTTCCTCTTAGATTGCCTCCATACAGTTCTTAGTGAAGAGCACAGGTGTGAACAGCCGACAGCTGATACGTTCCATGCTTGTGAGAAGGATGGGCTCACATAAAGAGAGTGTCTGCGTGGCCAGTCACACGATTTACTACAGTAACTGCTCTAATGTCCATTTCCACAGTGACAGTTATCTAATGTTTCCACATTGTGTTTGTTTTGCTGTTATGAGTTTGTTCTCTGAACAATCAGTTTTCTGCATTTGTGACCCTTACAGAAAACTCGGAATTTATAGCTACAGATGACAATTACAATGTAGGAGGAGGAAAATTTATGCTGACTTACTTGGAGGATTTCCCTTTGTTAGCTTTTACCAAGGAAGAAGAAAATCATAAGAACGTATACATTTATGTAGTTTTTGTCTATTGAATTTCTTGGGGAAAGTCAAAAGCATTGTAATTATTACCTGTTTTATTGTGAAAGAGAACAGCGGAAAATAAAATTCAATATTTCTGTTACAAAAATAATTTTTAAATGACCCTAGACTGTTTTTACATAAGTGACTTCATTTGGCATTCCCTTAGAAATAAGAGAGAGCAAGTCTGAAAAAAGTAGGAAGGAGACAGGCTTACTTGAGAAAGAAAAACGAAATGAAAAGAACCTTTGACAACCATGGAATGTAATGGACAATCCATAAAGAGAACACCCAGGTTTGGTGAGATATTAGAGCAACAGAGGTCTAATTTTACAAAAATACTAGTTTGATATAAAATCCAATTTTATACTTACTTACATGGTTATTAAATTTAAAATATGGAACTTTCTAAAACCTTCTATTTAGTCAAATATTAGGTTAAGCCAAGCACATGGCTCAGGGTTGCACGTTTAAACACTCAGCGAGGGTTACTTTTGATGTTGCTTGTATGGTTGTTGGGTTCATGTGGAAAAACTACCACCGTAAATATTGCTTCCTTTGTTTTATCAAGTTAAAGTATCTGACAGCAGCTATGTTTGGATACTGAACATAAAAGAATTGCCCTAAAACAGGAAAAGTGAATTCAAAGTCAACGTCCCCCAGGACCACCAGACAGCTGACACAGAAGACCCGGGGGTAGGGGGATGTAGAGACTTCATACTTAATGTAAAGATACTTGAATTTAATTACAAAAAATAAAAATCTACTCTCTGGGTTGCCAGACTTGAGTCAAGACAGGAGGTGGCTCAGTTTATAACTCTTGAAAAGGGAGACCATCGGAGACATGGTGTCATTCCTAGTTTGGAGATGTCCTATTAAAACATGGTTAGAGCTGTCGTAAGAAGTGGAGATGGCCTAGATAGCATTTCCTTGCAAGACATAGAAACTTACTTACGTTTGCCTTAGTAAAGCACGGGGTCAATGGAGAGGATGAAAGAAGGCCTTGGACTCCTATAAAGTGGAAAATCATTAGATAGATGCTTATTTCTCCCCCTTTCTGAGTCTGCATGATCTCTGGTCTCACCAACTGCCCATGTCCTCTCTGAGGCATGACTTCTCTGCAGGGCTCTTGGTAGTGACTCCCCTTGAGTTGACCCAAGGCTTTGGGCTGCTGTGCCACCACTTCTGCTCCCATTCTGGTGGACCCTGGTTTAAGTGCCTACAATGAACACACAAGAATATTCCGTCTCCTGAACCAAATGAGAAAAAGTCTGTTCTATTAGTCACTTCTCTTTGCATCAGACTTCCGTTCCTATTTTCTGAGCTGTAACCAGAAAACAAGGTCATACAGCACAAACAGGACCTGCTTTAACTTATGTGCTTTAGCACAATTCAGATTAAGACATTTAAAGGTTCCATGTGCTGAAAAGATTATGATGTCCATTCATTATGTAATTCAAAACCAGAACATTTTGAAACTATAAAATACACCCTTGCTGGAGCTAAATAGCCAATTCCAGTTTTGCAGTCCTGGATAAGACCACGAAAGTTGAAGCTCTGTAAGCTCCTGTATGTATGTGTACATCTGGTGCCCTAAATGATGAGGCACATCTCCCACCTGCTTGAAGGAGGCCCATATGGACCAGTCACTTGTTCAAGTCTAAGTTGATTCTGCCTCTCAACCTCCACCAACGTTCCTAAAGGACAGCCATCCCGATGCTGACAAAGGGAACAGATCTTGGATGGGTCCTTCTCTAATGGTGAGATAGAATAGCTTCCTTGGGCAGAGAAGATCAAAGTATAAATCAAATGTTGAATCAAAATGTTGATTTCATGTGATAGTACTGAAAAGCTATAGTCAGAGACTGTTTTGAAATATTTCACCTATTGTTTCATCCAATTTAAATCTTGTCATCATATTTCAGCTTATCGTTTTGAAATACTAATCTGATTTTTTATTTTTTTATTTTTTTTTAAAGATTTTTATTTATTTGACAGAGATAGAGACAGCCAGCAAGAGAGGGAACACAAGCAAGGGGAGTGGGAGAGGAAGAAGCAGGCTCATAGTGGAGGAGCCTGATGTGGGGCTCGATCCCATAACGCAGGGATCACGCCCTGAGCCGAAGGCAGACGCTTAACCGCTGTGCCACCCAGGCGCCCCTAATCTGATTTTTTAAAGTAAAAGACAAGAACTTTGTTTCCTTTTCCATGTCATATTAGGGTTCAAACTTCAGTAATAATTGCTACAGATAAAATATTTAACAATGGGCACCACAAGTATTTAATGAAGCAAAACACAAGATAACTAACTGAAATGGTAGAGAACTAGAGGATACAGTAATAATACAGCATGAGAAGCAAGGTGCTTTACCTTCCATGTGGTTGGTGTCCCACATCAAGAGGAGAAGCATGAAATCCCATCCCATGAAATCCCATCGGTACCTATGACCACACTTACACGGTTCTATTTTGGAGGCTTCTGAAGCATACTTATGTCCCACCAGCGGTAGATGAGCAGTGTTCATTTGAAAATATTTATGTATGTAGTATCTATTAGGAAAAGGAGCAATGGTTTTCCACCCATGCTGAGAATTTTAGCAAAGCCAGTCCACTCTTCTGAGAACTGTCCCCATTCTCCATCTGCCTCTGTCACTAGGATGCAGGAGCCGGTGGTTCCTTCCTAATGGACGTGCGATGGCGTCTTACTGCCTCTTCGCTCGCACTCCTGCTCTCTGCATTCTGCTCTCCACACAGCAGTCAGAGTGGTCTCTGCAAAACAGAGGTCACATTCCTCCACCCCTCTCTTACACTGGCTTATGCTACTCACTCTCTTAGGACACCCCCCATTCCAATCCCATCCCTATTCTCTACTCCTGGCTCACTTTTATCCAGCAGAGTGGGCTTTTTTTGTTGTTCTTCAAACAACTTGGGCTCAGTCTTCCTTAAGACTTTTATACTAGCTCTTCCCTCTGCCTGAAGCATCCTTCCTTCACATCTTTTGGCTAAGTGCCCTGGAACTTTCAGCTCAGGTGAGATCTCTTGGCATCTCTCACAGAGTAAAAGTTCTGTAAGAGTAGGCTGCAGGTTAATCTATAAAGAAGGCTTTTTTGGGGGAGGACTTTTTCTGAAATAAAATGTTATGGGCAACATATTAAGTAAATAAAATTTGAAAGGAATGCTATATCTGTCTTAATTCCACACCTTTTCCGTATACCTATCACCTATTGTTTGCTAGAAACTTCTCAGGATTTCCATATAAACAGCATGCATATTGAGTTTATGTCTTCTGGTCACATCCTATTCAATGCCTTTTATTTTATAACTCAGGGTGGTTTACCTGAACCTCTTATTCCCTTGGGGTCCTAGAGTAATAACTTCAAAGAGTCAGAGTCATTGCACCTGCTGAACACAGCTTTGCTCTTTCCTTTCTCACAGATGCAGGAGGGCTTTTCTATATTTACTCTACCTCAGATTCCTTTTCCTCTTCCATGGCTTTATGGTAAAAATTTGCACTTCTGCTCTGCCATCTGCTTTTACTATCTTTTTTATTCATCCCCCAATTGCCACTTCTGCTGATTATCCCCAGCAGGATAAAGCATTTTTAGTCAAATTCTACTTAAAGGGAATTGATGGTTGGGGAGAAATAACTGTACAGTGTTTGGTAGTATTTATCAGAAGGCGAATCTTTTGACTTAGAAGAGAGAAACACACTACTGAACAGAATATCTTGAGTCAGGAATTTGGCAAGGTATTCTTGAGAAACACTTTCATAATATAGAACGGGAATCCACACTTCAATTCTGGAACTCACAGGGTTCAATTGAGAAAAATAAACAGCATTTGACCAAGTAAAACAGTGAGTCTAGTTAAGAGTTCAGGCGTCAATCCTGTTTGCCCCCTATAAAGACCCCAAAACAAAAGCAAACAAAGAAATTAGAAGGGGAGCAACGTATACAATCACTGGCTCTATATTGGAGAAAACTCAAGAAGAATTTGGGAGAAATCTGTGTGGTGAACAAAGTCTGCCTTAAGAGAGTATTGGAGTTGGACTTGAGTTGTAAATGTGTGTGTGTGTGTGTGTGTGTGTGTTTATACTCACACAGAAGCATGTACATGTGTGCTTATTATGTTTGCGTGTGTACATATATCCACGCAGAAGCACAGATTACTAGTGGATAATAGGGTTGCGAGTCAAAGCCAGCAGTCTGATTCTAGATCTTACGGGCTTGAGCAATATTTTCTAAACTACCATCTACCGTTTCACTGTCTTCTTATTGTAGCTGAAAAGATCAATGATACCATAGTTGTCACTTATATCTTTTTTAGTTTTGATTCTCTGACTAAAATGATTCTGCATGTGTATTGGAAACCGGTTCTTAAAATCTGCCAACAGATAAAAGTCTAGTACATCAATTCATAAGTGTAATGGGTCCTGTATGTAATTGGAACTTGGACATGTCTATGGTTAAATATTCTATTGATAATGCCCCACTACCTGTGCAGATAGCATGGATCGATCTAGATCATGCAGTTCAGGGTAAGACCAGGAGCTTTTCCTTTGAATAACTTTCGAGTTTTCCATAGTGCATGCCCATACACACACACACACACACACACACACACACACACACGTGAGCACATGCACGCACGCACTTAGACTCTCTCATTTCTCTGGAAGTTTGACCAGTTGTACTGAGGAGCGGGACTACTCCAGCTATTCCAATAATTGAAGCCTGCAGAGTCAACTGCTCAGCAGCAAATCAGAGCCCTGTTTCAACTACACTGGCTCAGCCAGATTCATTATCTTCTCTCTTTTGCTCACAGTGGGAGTGTCACTTTTGAAAGTGACTGTTGCCTTTGCATTTCTAATAGAATCTTCACTAAAATTTACATTTTAGCCTAACTTGCAGGAACCTACCTTCAGGGTTTGAAAGTAAAGGTAATCATATTATTGTATCTTCAGGAGGCCTGTTTCCATTTTCCTCAGAAATTTTGTATATGGTGAGTTTCATCAAAAAGGGAACAGATTATTTGGAAATAGATAAAACAGGACCCTGAGTAATTTATTCCAGAAGAAAGGTGTTTCTGTGCAATTATTTACATAAATGCTAGCATTTCAAAAGCTTTTATAATACCTACAAGAATTATTAAATCCATCGGTTTCTGTTGGAATATTCCCAGCAAAGTATTTTCTTTGAACATGTGATTGCCTTTGAACTGTGCTTCCCAGAGCGTCACAGTCAAGCAAAGGCTAAAAGAAATAAATGAAAAGTCATGGCTGAATTCAAAGCCATGATCGTTCTGCATCCTGACTTGTTTGGTTAAGAAAGGTAAGCCAGAGAGCTGTGATGTGCTTTGAGCAATCAAAAAGGAAAGATGAGCCCAATTTTCCCCTCAGGATTGTGTGCATATAGGCTAGAACTCGATATGCAGGTAGAAAACTCTTCTCAGACCCAGTCCTTCCCAGGCTCTCAGAGGCAGCAAACTTCTTGCCTTACTATTAACCCATTCCTCTTTTCCTGACTGCTCTAATAGATGCTTTTGTCTAGATTCTATTTTAACAGATTCCTTTATGCAGGAGAATTGCAGTTGTGGGATTCCCACAAGGTGTGGACAAAACTGGGCATGAGATTGGCAATAGTTTCAGTAAGACTAAAAAAGCAGTTGAATGTGTTGTGAGTCTTGTATCAATAAATACTACGGTAATATTTTGAGTGTGAGGTTGGTAAGGCACATAGCAGGGGCCAGCTACTCCTGGGAATCAGGTGCTTAGCCAGGATTACTGACTCTATTTCATATCATATGTTCCTGGAGGAAGAACCTATCTCTACATACTCATCCTTGACAGAATGATTTTATGTGAAGTCTGCAATATTGGTCAGGACCTTGGTTAGGAAAAAGCAGAGTCCACCCTAGCTTCTTTTAAACAGAAGGGATTTATTAAGTGGTATAAATAGCTCACATATTATAATTGAAAGGGGAAAAGAGGTAGACTCTGTTTTGACCTTTCAGGAACAAGTTATAAAATTACAGCATCACTGGACTATCGTAGGAACTTGTGCCTTGATGATTCAGAATCGTGACATCAGAGAGCTGCCGGGTTGTTAACTCGAGAACCACCCATTTCTCCCACGATCCAGACCTGCAAACGCAGATGCCTGCCTGGCACCTTCTTCTCCCCCAAATAATCCATTCTGAGCAGTGTCTCATGTAAAAAGCATCTTGTCAGAGTAACCAAACCATACACAGAATCTGAGCTACAAACAAATCTTTTAAGTATAGTTGTTAGCTTCTCAGCTTACGTATTTCAGGAACAGGTGCAAAGAAGGTGGTTAGAGTGAATACTGCCTGAGCTTACCCACAGCATCGGCTACATCTGTCACGGGCTGGTGCATTGCCATCTGTGTCTTCCACGGGGAGCTAAGTAGAGCTCAGGTCATACGCAACAGTGTGTCAACGTTCGTGGAAGTAACAGACTTCTGTTTCAAAACCACGTTGGACCATGATACTCATTAGGCAGATTAATGTTGAATGTATAACCATTGTTTTGACATCAAGTGATATCAGCACATACTTTACAGAAATGGTATAATCGTTCTTATGGTTTGAAATGAGATTATAAATTTGTCACTGTATATGTAGGCATTTTGTGATGCTCGTCTCTATGATAGTACTTTTAAGAGAAGACATTCTATTCCTGTGGAAAAATATTATCATCTTATAAACATCATTAAAACCTCCACATGGTATATCTCCATACAGGGAGGAAACAAGCATGCATGGGTTATTTTTAAACATAGCTAGTTATGTTCCTAAATATAGTGAAGAAACTACTCAGAGTTATCCTCCAGGAAGTGAGTTTTCTGTTTTCTTTGCTCCTTGGCTCATTTTCTTCTGTAGCAATCAGTAAAATAAAGTAAAATAAAATAAAATAAAGTAAAATAAAGTAAAAAAGTAAAGTAAATGGTTAAAAAAATTGGAAGCTAATTTAAGGTTCGGGAAGGAAAAATATAAGCCGGGGTTCCTTATTATCCTTAGTGACACAGTGGATAAATATAGTCTTACTTTTCTGTAAGAAAGATGAATTGCGGGGCGCCTGGGTGGCTGTCAGTTTAGGGTCTGCCTTCTGCTCAGCTCATGATTCCAGGGTCCTGGGATTGAGTCTGGTGTTGGGCTCCCTGCTCAGCGGGGAGTCTGCTTGTCCCTCTCCCCTCTGATCCTCTCCGCTGCTCATGCTCTCTCTCTCTGTCTCTCAAATAAATAAATAAATAAAATCTTTTTAAAAAGAATTATAAATCACCTTTATAAGCCCTTCTGGTTAAGTGAGAAGCTAGAAAGACCCAGAATTCTAGCAAAATGATGTAACAAATACTTTTCATATAAGAAGTCTTAAAATTGTGAATACCATATATCTAATGTAAGCTAAATGCCACAGTGAACACTTATCTGCTCATTTCCCAGCTTCAACAATGACCAACATTCTGCCGTCTTTGTCAGCTATACCTTGACCTTTTTCTCACCTCTGTGTGATTATTATGTTTATGGCTATTTGAAGTTAGGTTTACTACACTGAAATGCACAAACATTAACTGTACAATTTTGTGCATTAGGTACACCTTTGTGACTACCAGCACAGTCAAGATATACAACATTTGTGTTACTCTCAAGAATTCTATGACTATAGATTAATTTTTCCTGTTCAAGAATTTTGTATTATTGGATATTGATCACTTCATTTGGTTATTAGCCACTCGAATATCTTCCTTCATGAAATTTCTTTCAAGTATTTCACACATTTAAAAAGTTGTTTTCAGGGCACCTGAGTGGCTCAGTTGGTTAAGTGTCTGCCTCTTGGTTTCAGCTCATGTCATGATCTCAGGGCCTTGAGATCCAGCCCCATATCTAGCTCTACACTCAGTGGGGAGTCTGCTTAAGATTCCTTCCATCTGTCCCACCACCCCCTTTCTCTCTCAAATAAATAAAGTCTTTTAAAAAATAATAAATAAATAGAAACTTGTTTTCATATCATTCAGTTTTCTTCTTTTATAATTTATTTTTTATTTTTTATTAATTTTTTATTATATTATGTCACCATACAGTACATCCTTAGTTTTTGATGTAAAGTTCCATGATTCATTACTTGTGTATAACACCCATTTAGTTTTCTTCTTAATCTCTTCCAGACATGCTTTTTTGTTAGATATGTTTTGCAAATATTTCCTTCTAGTGTATGGTTTATATAGAAAGATCTTTTAAAGAACAAAATTTTAAATTTTGAGACAAGTCTAATTTCTTTTCTTGTGTGATTGTTACTAATGTGTCCTGCCTAAAAATTGTTATCTCAATCCAGGCTATGAAGATACTTTCCTATTTTCCTCTAAATGCTTTGTAGTTTTGGCTTTCATGCTTGGGCTTTGATCCTTCTGACATTCGTTTTTGTGTTTGGTAGGCGGTAGGGATGGAGGTTAAATTTTTCTAATGGATTCCCAGTCGTTCCAGTCATTCACTGAAAAGATTGTCCTTGGTCTGTGAAATAAATTCCTTTGAAGTGATTTTGGAAAGGGCACTGTGGATCTCCTTCTTGACTCTATTCCAGGAATTGCCAGGTTATGACTCATGGCCTCAAACTAATATTGATCGATACATATTCAAATTTAAAAAAAGAGGTAGCAACAGATATCTCATATTTTAGGCCCACAAAGCCTAAAATGTTTAATATCTGTCTGTTTATGAAGTTGGGCAATTCTTGATCTAGTCTATTCCAGTGATTCATTTGTTTTCTCCTTTGCCAATTTCTCCTATTTCTGTAGCTTTATGGTATATACTAAATCAGTCACTTCAAGACCTCCAGTCTTAATCTTCCTGGCCAAGACTGTTTTGTCTATTCTAGGTCATTTGCATTCCCATAAATATTTTTGAGTCAGTTTATTAATTTCTATAAAAGTCTTTCTGAGATTATAATTGAGACTTCATTGAATCTATAAATACATGGCTTAAATTACCATCTGAAGCATATTGAATTTTCCAAACTATGAACATGGCCTATATCACTATTTGTGTAGATTTTCATTACTTCAGCCATGTATGGTAGTTTTCATTGTTGAGGTTCTAGCAGTCTTTTGTTAAATGTGTTCCCAGTATTATTTGCTTTTTGGTGACATTGTCAATGACATTTTTATACTTTAATTTTCAATCTTTTATATTTATGAATGCAAGGACCCCTGAGATCATGACCTGAGCTGAAGGCAGTCACTTAACCAACTGAGTGACCCAGGGCCTGATTTTTCTGATTTTCCTCATCTTAAACTTTTGAGTAATTACCTTGTGTCCTGAGACCACGATTAACTTCTTCATAAGTTGTATTAGTTACCTTACCTTATGGGATGAGCAGCTGGTGTTGTATGCAACTGAGGAAGCACTAAATTCTACCTCTGAGACTAATAATACACTATATGTTAATTAAATTGAATTTAAATTAAAAAAAGAAAAATCATTCAATTTCTTTGACAAAGTAGAGTTATTCAGATTTTCTGTTCTCTGTTTCTTGTCCTTTTTTAGTAAATTTCATTGTTTGAGTCATATATATTGGCAGAAATTTGTCATGACTGCCTCTTACTATTCTTTTAATGTTTCTAGAAGTTTTAATAATATCCTCTGCTTCATTCCTAATATTAGTAGTTTATGTTTTCTTTATTTTTTAATCTGCCTTATTAATGATTCATCAATATTATTTTATAACTATTGAGATCTTGATTTTGTTTTGTTTTTTGGTCACAGTTGTTATTACATTTCCTCCTGTTCTCAGGTAGAGGTATATCTGAGCACCCCTGATGGCAGTGTCTAGAACTTTCTAGCTCAGTGCTTAGAAGGCAAACTTGTATACTAATAAATGACTCTGTATGTAGATTGAAAGAACTGATTGCTAAGAATTTGAGCTGATGGGTATTAAGGAGGGCACGTATTGCATGGTGCACTGGCTGTTATATGCAAGTAATGAATCATGGAACTTACATCAAAAACTAGGGATGTACTGTACGGTGACTAACATAATATAATAAGAAATATTATTAATAAAGAAAGAATTTAAACTGGGACCAATTAGGATACTAGAGCCCCATGTTTAAGGTTGATCTTGCGTAATCGTCTTTCTCTGAGAAACAAAGCAATTCTTCTTGGTGTGAAATCATATCTGAGGCATTGGCTCAACCACGACACTGAACACTGGAAGCAGGGACTGCTTTGCAGACCTTGTCAGCGCTTCATTTCCCAGTGACGGGCATGTTCCATCTGAGATTTTAAGTTCTCCCTTATCCTTGAGAAGCTGTTCCCTCTGCCCCCATCAGTGGGTTTCCTAAATCACCTTTTGCCCTGTGGGTGGGATCTTGAAGCCCAGAAGCCCTCTAAGATGGGAGAACAGGAATTAAATGAGCTGATCCCCAGGTGGATTTGAGTAAGTTGACATGAGAGGCCCTCATTAAATAAAATATTCAGAAGCGATCAGCCTGGGCTCGAGGTTAATTAGTATGGTGGAAGAGTCAGGCTGGCAGCTCTGATACTAGGAAGCTTGTACTTCACTAAGGTCACATGCTCCAGACAGAACTCAGAAGTGTCCATTTGTACTGACAAGGCCACAGTCCGGCCTGCCCACATCATGCCTCTACCCTGATAGGCAGGGATGGAGGTGTAGGTAGAAGCATCAGGTACTCTGGACCTCCAGCATCGCGGGTAAGCAGGGACTCAGGCTGAATGTGTTGCTTGTGAAAGGCAGTCAGCAAATAGGTATTGAACACCTATTCTGTACGAGGTTTTATGCAATGATGTAATTAGGAAATAAATTAATGGCTGGCTACACGATCACTACCTAAAAATTCAGTGATGTATTCCGAGATAAATTTGTTGTGCCCTGTGAATTTTGTCTCTTCTTCCCTTCTCTGATTGTCAGTCTATATCCAAATCCATTCTTAGCTTTGTAACCACTTTAACCACACAACTTGTTTTTTCATCCTGTAATTGTGGTATAAAATATGACTTACTGTTCAGGGCAATGTTCAAATATCATCATATCACCATTTTTTGAACTAAATCACATATAATTTGTGGTAACTTAGCAACAGCAGATACAAGACATTCATTTTTCTTTTCTTAGACTTGTCTTAACTTAAAGAAATTTTGCTGAATTTCAGCTTGCATATGAACGCATGCACAAAACTCAGCGAGTTTTCATGAAATGTACATAACTTTGTAACCATCACCCACGTCAGGAAGTGACTAAAATCCCTACCTGCATCCCTTCTAAGATGCTCACTCCTGCCTCCACTGACCTGATCTCTGGCCACAGCTTTGTTCCATTGATGCAGTAATGCTCTGTGTGTTCTCTGTGTCTGACTCCTTTTGCTCAAAATTATGTCTGTGAAATTTATATGTGTTGATGTAACTCTACATTCATTTCTTTGCTGCGTGAATTCCCCTGTATGATTATACAAGTGACAATATCCATCCTACTATGGATGGATATTCAAGTTGTTTCCAGTTTGGGGTAAATAGAATAATGCCACTGTGAACACTCTTGTTCCTGATTTGGTGTTCATGCCACTCATTTCGGTTAGGTATACACCTGCCAATAAAATATATGTGTCATCAGGTTTGTCTGTGTTCACATCTAGTACTTGATGTCAGACTGTTTCTCAGAATAATTTTACAAATTTACACTCCCATTAGTATTATATAAGCAGATCATTCTTGTCAATACTTGCTGTAGGCAGTCTTTTTAATATTGGCCATTTTGATAGGTGCTTGTATTTTATTATTGTGGATTTAATTTGCATTTCTGTGATTAAAAAAATCAGAATATCTTTCCATATATTTATTGAGGTATCCTCCTTTGTGACATGTCTGTTAAGGTCTTTTCCCCATTTTTTAAATTATATGTTTTGTTTTGTGTCTTTCACTTTTCTTATTGAATTTTAATTCTTACCTGCTCTGGACATAAGACTGTCAGTATCATTCTGTGCACCGTTTTTGTTTTGTTTTGTTTTGTCTTGTTTTTTTCCATAATGCTATCAAAAGATAAATTCTTGTGTATCAATTCTTAACTTTAATGCAGTGCAATTCCTCTATCTTTTTCTTTGATTTGGTGCATTTTGTTTTCTGCTCAGGAAGTTCTTCCCTCTCCCCAGATCTTGAAAATATTTTCTGAAGTCATCATCTCGAAGTGTTGTCTTTTATCTTTCACATTTATATCTATAATCTCACCGTGTTTTGTGCTTTTGTGAGGTAATAGTCCAGTTTCATTTATTTTAAATACCCAGATTCAACTGGCTCAGCATTGTGAGTCTTTTATGAGGAAGTCTCTTTCTAGACTCTTCTTTTTCTTTTCTTTTTTTTAAAGGATTTTATTTATTTATTTCAGAGAGAGAGAGCACAAGCAGGGGTAGAGGCAGAGGGAGAGGGAGAAGCAGATTCCCTGCTGAACCAGGAGCCTGATGCGGGGTTTGACCTCAGGACCCTGATATCATGACCTGAGCTGAAGGCAGACGCTTAACCAAGTGAGCCACCCAGGTGCCTTCAACTCTGTTTCCTTCTAGTTGACTATCTGTCATCCATCGCAGTGGTGCCATGTTGTTTTGATGACTGTAGCGTAGAAGGCACCTAGGATTGCAGTCTTCTAATGACATTGGTTCTCGTCAAGCTGATCTGAGATATACGTAGCATCTTGAAATTGCATACAAATTTTAGAATGCTCACCTCGATTTCTTCACAACTGCTGGGATATTTATGGGAATGGGATTGAATGTATTGATTAATTTGAGAAAATGTTAACATCTTTGAGTTATTCAATTCATTAATACAGCATATCCCTCCATTTTTTAGATTTATGGAAATTCTCTCATCCATGTTTTATTTGTTTATTTATAGGTATTAAGCATATCGTTCACGTTGATTCCTAGGTACCTGCTGTTTTGATGCTATTAAGAGAAACATCAGCTTTAGTATTTTGTTTGTATTTAGTATTTTGTTAGTATCTTGGTTGTTAGAATAGGGAGTTATTTTCTATGAGGCTAATTCTGCCTGTATTTTTGGTTTTGTAACTTTTGTTGAAACACTGAAAACAATTAACTTAAAATTTCTTTCTTACTGAATATACAATGACTTCCCTATTTTTCTTGCCACAAATCTCTCATTTTCCCCCAAAGGTCATATACAATGTTTCTTTGTAAGGGGATGTTCAAGTCATCATTATTCTATAATTCTATAACACAGACACAGAAAAACCTTCAAGAGGAGTGACCATCAGAGTTTATTTTCATACAAAGCAAGGCTTTAGCATAGAGTAGAGTAGAAAGGAATCTGTGAAAGCCAGGACACATCTAAAAAAAAGAACTTTACTCTTTCCCTTTTATTTTTCACAAATGTGACTAAATATATGTAACTTCTTAATTATCAAGTGTTTCAGGTACACATGTCCTGCTCTGAAAATCACTGACTACTTTTAAGCACCAAATTCTCACTAACAGCATTTCACTGTGTATAGCCAATACATTCACTATAAACTGCATGAAATATATGATCTCTATAAAAATCCATGAAAGAATCCAGCTAACTTTTATTTGTATGAAACATTCTCTATCTCTCTCCGTCTCTCTCTGTCTCTCCCTCTCTCTCTCTCTCTTTCTCTTCAGTGATATTTTGCTAGCAGAATACTGGGAGAAATATAGACTCAGAATTAATTTTGTTTGTCATCTAGTCTTTGTCATGGGAATGACACTTTGATGATGAATAAATAATTTTTAATTAATTTTACACTGTGCAAGAATAACAAATCATATTAGACTCCTATAGCAGCTTTAGTGAGGGAAATGGAAGAGTACATAGTATTCAGAATATTAATTTATGATGCATATTCATAGCCTAATTGTATATCGACCAAACATTTGATTTAACTGAAGATGACTTGTGTGTTGCATATGACATGATGGAAATATAAGCATCTTAAAACTATCAATTGATGGTGAAATTGATAGTGAAATAGTTAGGGCTAACATCATGAAAATCAAATAAACAAAAAAGATAGAAGGGGCTATATCCGTATTTGTTAATGGAACAGGAATGTATTGTCCATTTTCATAATTTTCATCATAAAGCTATCTGGTGGGAAAAAACCATTATTGTCAAATTAGGGTTCATGTTACCTATTGGGTTGGAGAATCGGTGGCTTTTACTGGTCATTATATTCATATTCCTTTTGTTAGATCTTTTTGTTAGTACTGTTTTTTAATCAAATGAATACTCCTATCCAAAATGCATTAAACATATAGGACTTGGAAGGTTTAATGGGAATCAACTTTATTATTTCCTCCATGAATATCACTTTTGGGGGCCTCATTCTTCCTGGTTGCCTTGGATTGTGGGATTTGGTGACCTTGCTTTATTCTTCTCTACCTGTTCTTCCAACTTGCTAAGTACTCCTTTTCACCTCTCCAGATTTGACTCTCTTAGAGGCGGGAGAGGTAATGAGGAAGGAAGTGTCCTACTGCCATACTACCTTGGCTGGTTTTGGCTACCTCTGAGAACCATTCTGGGAACCATTTCAGTAGATGCTTTGGAGGCTCCCAACTTTGGATAGTTCCTTGATCAAACTGTTCTACTCTGCGTCTGGATGCTCACCATTCCTATTGTTGTGGATCAGGCTGTGCAAGCCCAGCATCTCACTCCTCTTTGTGGTTCTCTTGGGCTGGACCTAAGATCATCTCATTCTTACTCTCTAGGTGGCTCACATCTGGTATCAGGAAATATTCACTTCAGACCCGCCTTCAGTTGGAATGCCCAGTTACCTCCCAATAGCAGCCTTTAATGCATTGCAAAAGCCCTTCAGATGGACCCTCACCCTAACCTTAAAAATTCTCAACCACTAGTCAGACACTAGTCAACTAATTTCTGAACCCCCACTAATTCAGTTCTCAGAGATCTCCTTGAGCCGCTTCTCATCAAGGTTGTGGAGAGCAACATCAGTCTGATGTCTTGCACTTGGAAGGTTGGACCCACCACACATTAACATGCTCTGCCTTTCAGATCCTCATTTCCAGCTCTCAGAACTTCCTGTCATCCAAGTGCTCTTGACCTTTTCAAAAAATACCCAATTTGAATGGATTTTATCATTGCCCATTTTACACCTAGACGATAATATATTGGCTATTGTTGGCAAAATTATATCATGCATAAAATTGATAGATATGGGAATTTTAGTTACGGTTTCTGAACATCCTTGGGGATACTTCTTGAGTGACGAGAGTTTATCTTGAGATTCAGAGGTGTGGAGATGGGCCTTTACAATTTCGGCTTCTGTGACATACTCAACTTCAGGAGGACAGTGTAAATCATTTACAGATTTTCTTTAATAGTATTTCTGTGTGGAAGTTGTAATAAAAACTGAAACAAAGCAAAATTTAAAAATCATAAGCACTCTTTCTCTTTTAAGGAAAAGTTTAAAAATTAATTTTGATTACTTTCTATGTGTACTGTCTGGTTATTGGAGTCAAAATAAAGCAAGTTTTGTGAGAATAAATCTGACATTGAAATAATTACTTAAAAAAAACTCATCATCTAATTTCTGCCTGAGCTAAGACTTAAAAATTATTTCTAGTAAGCAATGAATAAGACATTTTCAGTAATAACAGAAACTCATACTCATGACCAACTTAGATATTCAGATTGATTTTGTCAAACCTGACTCAGCTGAGTGTTTGAAATAGAAGGGTCAACAGCTCATTGAATAGGGCACCATGAAGACTGCCCTTAACTTTTAAGAACCTACAGGATTTTGTACAATGACTTCCAAACAGATTATCTTAATTTTGAAAGGTCTAAAATCTTTGTAATAATAACCAAAACTTCTGTTTTGCACAAGTATCTTCAAGCCAATCTACAAGAAAATTTTATTATAGGAACATTATTATATCTAGTACATTTAGAAAAACTCTATAAACACAAGAACTGTTAGTATGATTTTTCATACCTTGATACTAAAGACCAGGTTTGACGTATATACTCTTTATAGAAACACATATTTGAATTTTAGTTTACTTTTGTGATTGTCTTGCTTTTTTTTTCTGTAATATGAAAAGAGGTTCCAAAATGGAACCTGATTCCAAAACAAGTCTGGACTCACTAAGGTTCTATCAAAGAAAAATTGTACTATACAGAGTTAAACAGTCAAGGAGGACTTTATTCAAGACTGTTGCAATAGGGAAGAGAATTTGAATTCAACTCTTGAAACAAAGGACAAGAGAGTTTTTACATTGGGGTAAACACTAGTGGGGAAGTACTGAAGAAAGGGGATGCTGGCCTGTGTGTTAGGGCCTCTGTGTTTGCTAAGTGTTGCTCTGGGGAGTTAGGTTCCTATTTTCCCATGGAGTTTGAAAGACAGGGGCACTGTCTTTCTTGACGATTACATTTCAAGGTGATGGCTGCTGAGATAGGCATTCTTGGGTTGTAAACCCAGCAATAGGCTGGAGAAAATTTATATCTCAAATTGGCAGAGGAGGACTTTAAAGTTGGAAGGTTTCTAAAGTAAATACTCTAGAAGAAGAGAAGTCAGGACCTCGAGTCAGGAAAGAACCTGCTAGTCTCCCTGAGGGGAACGGGAATATAAGGCTGTCTTGGTCAGATTGACTTTTCATTGTAACTCAGAAGCAATTATGGAGGAATGTAAAGATGCACATGATACTGCAGAAGAAAATAACCTAAAACACACTTAGAGATAACGAGACAAGGAAGAATAGTACATCGATCCTTCTCCTTCAGCTTTTATCTGTAGGAGTGTTTTTCACTTCAAGGATATTTGGAAAGAACATACTGGAAAAGATGCTTGTCATAGCCACACATGGGTTCAAATTCTCCTTTACTTAAAATCATATTCTGAACTGTGAACATCATCGTTCCACCAGTCTGAGTGTTCCTTAATGCTTAACGTTTTATTAGGATCTATCTGTGCTTGACATGAAAAGTATTTTAACATATGTCTCTGCCCTTTCCTACTTAGCATTGACACACTAATTTCCAGAATTTAAAAAGTGGCATTTCCCCCCATATTTCATGTGAACTTCTAACAGGAAACTGATTTTAAGAATTATAATGAGGGACACCTGGGTGGCTCAGTTGGTTAAGCATTTGACTCTTTTTTTTAAAGATTTTAATTATTTATTTGACAGAGAGAGAGAGACAGCCAGCGAGAGAGGGAACACAGGCAGGGGGAGTGAGAGAGGAAGAAGCAGCCTCCCAGTGGAGGAGCCTGATGTGGGGCTCGATCCCAGGACTCTGGGATCACACTTTAAGCCGAAGGCAGATGCTTAACGACTGAGTCACCCAGGCTCCCCTAAGCATTTGACTCTTGATTTTGGTTCAGGTCATGATGTCAGGGTCCTGGAATCAAGCCCCATGTCAGGCTTAATGCTCAGCGTGGAGTCTGTTTGAGATTCTCTCTTTCCCTCTCCCTCCCCCTGCTTGCACTCTAGATGATAGATAGATAGATAGATAGATAGATAGATAGATAGATAGATGATAGATAGGTGATAGATAGAAAAAGAATTATAATGAAAATGCACCAAAAAAGAAAAAAGAAAAAAAAATGCTGAAAAGAGAATGAAATGTGAATTCTGTGTTAATACCATGATTCTCTCAGCAGGAAAATATTAAATATACATATTGATTCAGTAAGAAACTCTTTTGTAAGTGATTCCTCTCAACACACATGCACACACACATGCACACTTTCGTACAATCCATCTACAATGATATGTTGAGCATTTATATGCCAAAAGGAATTATGTAACCTTGTGGGACTTAATAAATCACATCATAAGCATGATTAAATACATTGAAAATAGGGTATTCATATATTATCCCAAGACAGAAAAACATATTGTAAGACAGTATGCTTTGTATAAACCATATATTTATGTATATCTATGTGTGTGTGATATTCACAACAAAGTTAAAAGCAGGTCTTCCCTTTTACTTATGTGAATCTTCTAAGAAATCTATTTGTTATGTAATATAATATGTATAGTGATATCATATATTGTAACAAGAATGTGAAGATGAATACAATTCATGTACTTTATAGCAGTAATTCTCTGTCTTAAAAAAAAACAACTTTATTTGTTTATTTGAGAGAGAGAGAGCACAAACGGAAAGCAGCAGGCAGAGGGAGAAGCAGGCTCCCTGCAGGGAGCCTGACGTGGGGCTTGATCAGAGGACCCTGGGAGCATGACCTGAGCCGAAGGCAGACACTTAACCGACTGCACCCACCCATGTGCCCCTATGGCAGTAATTCTATCTTAACACAGACTACGTTTCTACACAGGCTACAATTAAGGCAAAATTATTATGTATTTTTATTTTTTTTCAGTTTTTTATTTATTTGAGATGGAGAGAGAGAAAGCAGGTAGAGGGGCAGAGAGAGAGGGAGAAGCAGATTCCCTGCTGAGCAAGGATCCTGATGAATGGCTGGATCTCAGGACCCCCTGCGATCATGATCTGAGCCTAAATCAAGAGTCAGTTGCTCAACCAACTGTGCCATCCAGGCACCTCTTAATTTTCTTTAAAATCTATTCATGTATTATTGTGGTATGTGGTAGCTATATTTTAATTGCAGTGTTATAGTGTATAGATTTCAGACTTGCTTATCCATATTTTCATTTCCATTCTTTTTTATCCCTCTTTCTTTCTTCTACTTACTTGCCCACCCTCCCTTCCTTCTCCCCTTCCTCTCTCCCTCTTTCCCTCCTTCCCCCCCACCTTCCCACTTCCTTCCTCCCTACCTTCCCACTTCCTCCCTCCTTCCCCCCTCCTCCCTCCCTTCTTTCTTTTATTCCATCCTAAAATACACATTAAGCCAAACTGTACTTGTGTAATACTAGGTGATATGATGAACACAAAACATATTTGATTTTTTTAAAAATATTTTATTTATTTATTTGTCAGAGAGAGATAGAGAGCACAAGCAGGGAGAGTGGCAGGCAGAGGCAGAGGGAGAAGCAGTCTCCGCATTGAGCAAGGAGCCTAATGTGGGACTGGATCCCTGGGATCATGACCTGAGCCAAAGGCAGCCGCTTAATTGAGCCACCAAGGCATCCCTACAAAAGGTATTTTAGAACAGCTTTTTGTGCATCAAAATTGGGCAACCTAGATGTTACAATGACCTGTGCATTAATAGCTCCAGGTTTGTATATAATGAGAAAATTAAGAATTAATTAAGGAAGTGAAGGATATTTTTAAATTGAAAATAAGAAGTAAAGCTTGATGAAGAAAGGGGATGCTGGTATAGATCAAAGTGGTGGATAGAATATTGTTTTGAGGTCTTGAGATAAGAAAATAAGATTATATTTTAAAGATCACATGAAGGTCCTCCAGTTTCATTTAAAAAGTTTGTGAATGGGAAGCATATAAGGCTTGAAAAATGAGTTGGTTGGTGATCTGAGTGATATATTTTCCTATATCTCTTTCTCCTAGTTCACCAACAAGTCTGATATTCTCATTCTGTATTCAATTTTATGTAGTCCCTACTGTCTCCCTTGTTTTCATGGTGACCATTAAATTCCTGAGCATCTCCCCCAGTGAATAATGTGTTACGTGCTAAGAGCTTGATAGTACCTTCTGGTGATATATCTATTTCACCAGAGATATTCCCGAGAAAGAAACTGTCACCACCCAACACAGTAGTCCAAATGACAGGCATTTCAATTTCTATAGTGTAACAATCAGGGAGACTGTTAAATTGCCCCATTCAATAAGCTTATACGTTGTCTGCTTTTGCTTACAGATTGACCAGACCTCATAGTTCTAATTTGATTAGAGCAAAGAGTTTGCTCATAGCTTGCAGGTAGTGAGGCTGATTTTATATAGATTTTAAATATACAGACTTGCAGAGCATCTGAATCTAAATTCAAGTGGAAATGAGCCAAACATCTTAAATTAATTAAAATACTCCCAGAACTTAAAAATTATATTAAACATCTCAATCACCTACTGATGATAAAACATTGGGATGCACTTTGCTCAGCTATACCCTGGCTGGATGAGAGAGCTTTCTCATTTTGCAACAATGCAGGTTTTTTGATAGGCATCTAATTATGTTTTATAAGGAAATAGGAGTAAGAGAAATGACTTAGTATGCTGTGTCATTATTTTTTGTATTAAAAAAGTCAATTTGGGGAACATAAGAGATTACAGAGGTAGAGAAGAGCAATATATTTATAAGATGGGTAAGTTCATAGAGAAAAAAACTTACCCTCATTTTTAACGTGCTGCTTTTTCCTCCTCTACACAGTAGGATAACATTTCTGCTTAGTCAAAACTTTTAGGGAAGGAGTAAGATTAGCAACAGATCTGTGAATAGTCACTATTATATTAAGGAAGTGAGAACTCCATTCATGCCTCTTCAGGTCCTTCTCAGCCACAATACCATCATGCTGACAATACGTCTCATAGTCCTTTGAGTTATGAAAATAAAGTTTTTGTTTAGATTTCTCCCCTTGTTAGCACTCACTCTGACTGCCCCTGGTCCTCCCCCCGCCCCTGGCTTTCTCTCTCACTCCCTCCCTGCCACCTGTATGTATGTTTGTATATAAGTCATCTGTGACTCCTGAATTCTCCTAATGTGTTCTACTTAAAACATGGGATGTTCAGGTACAGGTTTAAGGCTTAGAGAGAAGAAAGTTCCTCCTGTTAATATTAGGGTTTTCCAGTATTAGACGAGTTCCTTAGCTTGAAGGTAAAGAAGAGGTTTAAAAATGGAATGAGATGTAATACAACCCATGGGGTCCAGAGATGGCAGTGGTAGCAATGACATTCATCCATGTCTCAGATGTGAAGAGGAGACATGAGATGAGAAAAATATGTTGGATTTAAGAGGAATCAAGGAGTGATTATCTTTGAATATCCGCACAGCGAATGAGACAGAAGCACTTAGCATGTACAATTAGTTCCGAACATCTGTTACACGGTCTTCTAGTCTTTTGCTGTATTGGAGTCATTGTTCAAGCAAAGCATGCTTAGCCTGAGGGTAAGGAACATAAATTATTGTATAACATGAGTAGTCTTGAATAGCATCTTTTAGTTACCAGTTCCCGAGCCCCATGTGTTTCTCCTATAAATAAAGCTCATAAAGAAATGAAAACGTGGCTTAGTATGTACCTCTGTCATTCATTTCATGGATTTTCTCCTCATAGAATTACTAGTAGACAGAGAGCGTTACATAAATGAACTTCCAAAGTTTGCTGAATATGCTTACAACTGGACAACCTTTAGCATCCTGTACATTACAAAAAGCGGTATTTTTGTAATTATTTCATGAAAATTAAAATATTACCTCGGGAATACCCAAACACAGATATGCCCAAGTTGCCATGGGTCTGGTGAGAGGATACACGAGTTATCACTTGGCATAATCGTGTCCCAAGAATGAATAGCATGAGCTACCGTCTCAAATGTTGTCAGACCCTCCTGCCCCATCGTTCACCACCTACTGTGACTGCATCGGTGCTGTCCCACACATCTGTGTGTACAAGCTCCTGTTTCCCGTCCTCTAGTACAAGTCTCCTCAAAAGCCCGACACCTGAGCTTTATATGTAAACCACAGCTTCATGCAATGAAACTGACTTCTTTTTGGGACTCAAGTTCATAATTCTAGGACAAAGCCCTCTGATGGCTAACCCTGTGCCGGATGCCCAGAGAATTCCATGAATATCAGACAATGTAAAGACATGGGAGAAAAAGCATTTCTCACTGTTAAATTTATCCATTTGTTAAACTCTGCATTTCAAACAGAAAAGGCCATTTGCGCATATAAATTTGTTTCTAATAATACATGTGAGTGGGTGTGTGCACATGTTCATTTTCCTAAAAAACTCAAATGTAATTTTCCCCATATTGGCCCTCTCTGTTATACACACGCACTTGCACGCGCACGTGCACACACACACACGTGCCCTCTGATGCACTTGAGCAGGAATTTATCCGCGGTCTAAACCTGGAGTAAAGTTATTGTCTCACAGAGAGGATAAGATTTAGTAAGATTCTCCTGATGCATACGGAACTTTTGGTGAGGGCCATTTCTAACAGAAACCTGGGTGGATACAAGATACACCTCGCTGCACCAAGTGAGAATTCTTAGAGCAGGTGAAAACATAGGATAGCTTTGCCATGTGTCAGTGTTTGAGAAGCTCTTTTATCGTTTTGCACTTACCATAACTTTGCTTTTTGAAGAGGCTGATGACGTATCTGGTGTCATAGCCACCACAGCAACAAGGAGGAAACAAGAAGAAACAATGCGTGTCCTGAATTGTATGCATGTGTCTGCATCACACTTGTTCTTCCGGTAGATTTTTAAATGTACAAAATATCCCATAATAGTGTAAATGAGAATTGAGGTAGAAAGAAAAAAATAAAGATGGTGATAAGATGGAGTAAAACTCGAGGCTCAGGAAATGCATATGATGATAATATATTCACCTATTAGTGATGAGATATGCTTCTAAATCCAAACTTTCTTTTTTTTTAAAGATTTTATTCATTTATTTGACAGAGAGAGAGACAGCCAGCGAGAGAGGGAACACAAGCAGGGGGAGTGGGAGAGGGAGAAGCAGGCTCCCAGTGGAGGAGCCTGATGTGGTGCTCGATCCCACAATGCCAGGATCACGCCCTGAGCCGAAGGCAGATGCTTAACGACTGAGCCACCCAGGTGCCCCTAAATCCAAACTTTCTGATAACAAGTAAAAAATAAATATTTCCAGGGGCATCTGGGTGGTTCACTTGGTGAAGCTTCTGCCTTCAGCTCAGGTCATGAGCTCAGGGTCCTGTGGTTGAGCCCCCTTGTCAGGGTCCCTGCTCAGTGGGGAGCCTGCTTCTCCCTCTGCCTGCTGCTCCCCCTGCTTGTGCTCTCTCTCTCTCTGTCAAATAAATATATAAAATCTTTTAAAAAAAGAATTGTAAAAATAAATATTTCCAGCCACAAATTTCAAAATGTCTATATGTTTAAAATAAATCTGTTACTTAAGAAAACTATAATTCCTAATGGATCATAGAGGTATTATCCCAGGAGGAAATGCAAAACCTGCTGGAGGGAACAGGAACATAAGAGTATTGTCTGTGTGTTATATGGTCTGTATGTGGTTGTGTCTTCCTAAAGATGGAGGTCCACGTGGACAGCCCAAGACCAAGGTGCTGAGTTGGGAGTGTGCTTCATGGGTTGGAGAAGTAACTTATAGGCTAGTGGCTGAAAGGACAAAATTAAACCAGGCATTTAGAACAATATAAGGCTTTGGCTCTTATTTTCAGGGACATTGGGAGCCACTACGGATTTTTAAGCTGACTTAACTGTTTTATGTTGTGTTGAGAATGCACTGGAACAGGATAAGATCTAAAACAGAAAGATTATCTAGGAATTTATTGCAATACTCTAGTTAAGAGATAATATTGACATAGACCAAATTGGTAACAATAAAGGGAATAAAAAAATCAAACCTGGATATATTTTATATATAATAGTATTTTCTCAGAAACTGGACGTGAGGCATGAGGGACATTGAGTCAACAATGACTAACAAGGATTCTAGCTGGAAATATTGGGAAGAAGTAGTCTCCTGTGACTGATATGAGAAACACAACAGAAGGAGTAGGCATAGAAGTGTGTAGAAGGATCCAGAGTTCATTTTGATCACATCTTTGTTGGATTTGCTTAGTAGTCACCTGAGTGGAGATGTGAAGGAGGCAGTTAGGTTGTGTATCCTCGGTCCCAGAGTGCCACTTGGACTGGAGATTTAAATTTGGGAGTCATGAATCAAGGGTATAGTTGGCATGGAATGAGAACATCAGAAAGAAAGAAGATACATAAAGAAATGAGGATGAACAAGTAGGGTAGCCTGAGAGGGAATGAACAGTGATGCAGAAATGAGTCTGAAGAGTATCATGCTCTAGAAGGTAGGGGAATGGGTGACATGGAGGAGAATGTGATTGTGAGAAATACTGCTTGTAAACAAAGTTGAAGGTTGAGGACGGACTACAGAATTCAACAACAAGGAGGCCATTGTATCCTAGAAGAGAGCTGTGTGTGGGGGTGGGAGGTGGGGGGACATTGGGATAAAACCTGAATGGAATATATTCAAAATCATGTAGGGACAGGCTGTGGAAGAGGGAGTGTGAGCTCTTTTGAGAAGTTACTCTGTGAAGTGAAAATTCTCCAGTTACTAACACAACCGTGTCATATAGGGGGCATTCCATTTTTTAGTGTGCTTTCATTAGATTAATGCCATTTTCATCAGCTATGAGAGCAAGTGACTTTTACGGGGTCCCATGGTCATGTCCTGGAGGGATTTGTCGGGGCTGATAGGAAGGATTTCCTAAGGAGAAGTGGATCCCCCACAAGGTGAGCAAACAGATTCCATCCAAAGGAGGGGCCACCTAACTTAATCTCTAGAAAGGTGAGCCCATTGCCCTACTCAGGAGTGGGTCCTCCACTCAGGCAATGGGAATCCTGAATGTCATTCCCTGGAGAACATTGAGACTGCTTTTGTGGTAAGCGAGGGGTTCTCTCCTAATTTTAAAAAGGTGGATAACAGGACTGTTAAATGGAATAATGTACATTCTAAGAGAAGAAACTAATGAGTTTTTTTTTAATATTTATGGCATGTTAGAGCAAAATGTTTTAGGATTCTATAATCTTACATGACATGTACTATCAGTAGGATCTAAACTTGTGAGTATAACTTTTTTTTGCTCACAATAGAGTCTTGTTCTTTATAGAATCTAATAAATTTGTTTTTCTTAAGCTGGGTTTGAAAAGGCATTTGCAGATCTGATAGTGGGGAGAATGAGGTGGAAGCAAGGCACATATAAAGCAAATTAGATGAATCAGAGATGAATTTACATGGACACATAGGGCAAATTACAACTCATGGCAGACACCCAGCTTTGTCATGCCTCGTACTATGTGGTCCTTATTGTCATAAGCCTATTGCTCAAATTTTATTTCACACATTCCTTCTTACTTCTACCTGAATCTGTGTTCCATAATTAACTGCTCTTAGATTCTTTCAACAAGATGTATTCAGGAGAGATGGCCTTGCTATGAGGTAGACTTGTGTTTGGACATAGATGTTCGCCCTTCACACCCAGTCTCCACCAGCATGGTGTGATGTGGGTTATATCCAAAGGCTCTTGATTTCTGGTGGCTGCCACCAGTGGGCAAGAAATGGAGGAAGAGTGAAGAGTAAGTCCCAGTGTATGTCCCCCTTGCTTCCTCCCCGGGCTGGGTGTCTTCTTCTCTAAGTGTGACTCTTACATTCTCCTTTTGGTATCTGTTTTGTTTTATTCTCTGGTGACTTTTTCTTTGCATAGCTCTTGTTTTTTTCAGTGCTTGACATCACCCCTTGTAGTTTCCCTTTAACCTGCCCACACCTCTGTCAAGTAGTCCTTTGATAAATCCACATTAGATTAGCCTAATTTGAGGGTGATATCTGCTTCCTGCCAATACTCCAACTAATAAAGTAATTGGTGCTTGAATTATCCCCAAGAGAAAAGAAACTTGAAATGAGATTTTTGATTTGCACTGTGCATATATTTGAGAAGTAAGGGATTATCTCCATTCCTGGAGTTGGGAGCTCCAAACAGCATATGGCTCATCCATGCCAAGGATGGCATGGCAATTATTCAAATTAGCACCTGTAGTAGCCTGAGATGACAAGCAGGTGTAGAGTTTTGGGCAATCAAGTGGCTGAAGCATTTAATTACTATGGCAACAGTAGTAATTATAATTACATTTGGTTTCTCTGGACAACTCTAGAATATATACATAGGGAAAATGTGAAATTAACAGCCATGAAAAACCATAAGAATGTGTGTGGAGAACTAGAATGTCTTCATGGCAGCTTTGAAGGAGCTTTAAATCTTTTTGTAATTGTGTATGTTTCAGAGACACAGGACCACTTAAGTTCTCAACAGATTCAGGTCTCTTAAGCCAACAAGATGGCACTGAATGGGAATAGGAGAGACGTGGAGATATGAGATGGGAAAATAGCAATGCTGAGAACATTGAACCTCTGAAGTCCTTACACCCCTTTGGTCACTGAAGTTAAACTCTCCCTCCTCTCCCCAGACCCCAGGGAATTTGCCCGAGTCTTCTTAACAGCCATACACTGGCTATTCTTAGGCAGTTTCTTCACAAGCTGGCGATGATTCTTCTCAGGACCCACATCTACCCATCCCTCATTGCCTCAAGGCCCATAAAAATATTAGTTCCAAACAGAGAAATAAGACCAGCCCCAACATACTGTAGACTGCCCACCAAAACAGGTGCAGGACAGTGTCAAGTTGTGTTTGCAGGAAGCAAGAGAGCTTGCATGGGATTGAATGCTAAAGGTGTTAGACAACAGAAAAGGAAATCTAAAATTTGCTGGGGAAGATTCCTTTTTAGGAGTATGCTCACCCTGGATTCAGGTTGTAGTGTGCTGTCTAGCACGCTGACAAGTGGTGTTAAGAGTCTGCTAGATTGGATAATGGAAGCCAGGTCTCAACGGTAGTTTATACTCGATGAGGTTAAAATGTCGAACCTTCCCCAGCAGGTTATAAAAAAGAGGTTCTCAATCGTTACAGGCATCAGAATGACATGGGTGACTCTTAAAACAGATTCCTGAGTCCTATGCTTCAGATTTATAATATGCTAGTCTGGGGTGAAAGCACAAACATAAATTTCTAAAAAGTTGCTACGTGAAGCAGAGTGTCTGGAGACCACACTTGGAGAGCCATTGTGATAGACCTTCGTTATTGTAAGTAGAACAAATAGTCCTTAAATTTGTATGGAACAGAAAAGGCCCCGAATCGCCAAGGAACTGTTGAAAAGGAAAAACAATGCTGGGGGCATCACAATGCCAGATTTCAAGCTGTACTACAAAGCTGTGATCACAAAGACAGCATGGTACTGGCACAAAAACAGACACATCGACCAATGGAACAGAATAGAGAACCCAGAAATGGACCCTCGGCTCTTTGGACAACTGAACTTTGATAAAGCAGGAAAAAACACCCGGTAGAAAAAAGACAGTCTCTTCAAAAAATGACACTGGGAAAATTGGACAGCTATATGCAAAAGAATGAGACTTGACCACTCTCTCACACCATACACAAAGATAAACTCCAAATGGATGAAAGACCTCGATGTGAGACAGGAATCCATCAAAATCCTAGAGGAGAACATAGGCAGCAACCTCTACNGAGAACATAGGCAACAACTTCTATGACATCGGCCAGAGCAAACATTTTTCATGACACATCTCCAAAGGCAAGAGAAACAAAAGATAAAATGAACTTGTGGGACTTCATCAGATAAAAAGCTTCTGCACAGCCAAGGAAAGAGACAAAAAAACTAAGAGGCAGCCCACAGAATGGGAGAATGTATTTGCAAATGATGCTACAGATAAAAGACTAGTATCCAAGATCTACAAAGAACTTCTCAAACTCAATACGTGAGAAACAAATAAACAAATCAATAAATGGGCAGAAGATATGAACAGACACTTTTCCAATGAAGACATACAAATGGCTAACAGACACATGAAAAAATGTTCAAAATCATTAGCCATCAGGGAAATTCAAATCAAAACCACACTAAGATACCACCTTACGCCAGTTAGAATGGCAAAAATTGACAAGGCAGGAAACAACAATTGCTGGAGAGGATGTGGAGAAAGGGGATCCCTCCTACATTGTTGGTGGGAATGCAAGTTGCTACAGCCAGTCTGGAAAACAGTGTGGAGGTCTCTTAAAAAGGAAAAATTGAGCTACCCTATGACCCAGCCATTGCACTACTGGGTGTTTACCCCAAAGATACAGACATAGTGAAGAGAAGGGCCATATGCACCCCAATGTTCATAGCAGCATTGTCCACAATAGCTAAATCGTGGAAGGAACCGAGATGCCCTTCAACAAATGACTGGATTAAGAAGATGTGGTCCATATATACAATGGAATAATACTCAGCCATCAGAAAGAACTATTTCTCAGCATTTGCTACAACATGGACGGGACTGGAGGAGATAATGCTAAGTGAAATAAGTCAAGCAGAGAAAGACAATTATCATACGATTTCTTTCATCTATGGAACATAAGAACTAGGAAGATTGGTAGGGGAAGAAAAGGATAAAGAAGGGGGAGTAATCAGAAGGGGGAATGAAGCATGAGAAACTATGGACTATGAGAAACAAACAGGGCTTCAGAGGGGACGGGGGTGGGGGAATGGGATAGATTGGTGATGGGTTAGTAAGGAGGGCACGTATTGCATGGTGCACTGGGTGTTAAACGCAACTAATGAATCATCGAACTTTACATCGGAAACCCGGGATGTACTGTATGGTGACTAACATAATATAATAAAAAAACATTTTAAAAAAGTGGGATTTGCAAGCAAGCAACATCAGCATCAACAAGAATATACCTACTGTAAATGCTAAACATATCTGCTAAGTCAGAATTGATCATTCTAACAAGATCTCTAGAAGATTCCTTTTAAAGTTGAGAACCATTACTTTAGAGAAGGAGTAAAACCTCAGGTTGGTGGAAAAGTGAAATGGACTTATTCTATGTGTGACCTGATAAGATACCCTTTATTCATACCCTTCAAGGGTCCCCAAAGGACACAACACTACAACAAGGCTTGACAAATGCACTAGCAAAGGGAGGACACAGCTTTCTTGGAGAGCTCTGTGTACTGTTCTCTGCAGATTAGGGATGGCAGTAAACGTTCTATCATGGAATGTGGTTTTCTGATCTCATTGGGAGCAAGGAAATGACTCTATGCAAAGTGACCACAGTGACAGGAATTGGATTATGCATAGGCTCAACCAGTAGTCTCGAGAAGGCTGACCTGATTTCCTCTATTACTAAATGTTCAACATGCCAGCAACAGAGACCCCATCTGAGTCACTAATATGGTGTCATTCCCCAGGGAGTCTAGCTGGATGGTCAGGGATATAGACCCTCATTTATCATGAAAAAGCCAACACATTGCTCAGTATGGATTTTGTATTACCTGCCTGTTGTGCTTCTGTCTGAATCACCATCCATACACACAGACAATGCCTTTTCCAATGTCTACCATTTTGTGGTGGCAATACAGCCTTATTCCCAGCCAGGGGTTTCATTTTAAAGCAAAGGAGCATAGCAAGAAGCTCACATCCACAGGATAATTCAGTGGTGTGGTGTTACCACCATGTTCTCACCAGGCGCAGCTGGATAGACAGGATGGGGAGACATTGCTGAATTCTTAGCTTCAGGCTAGCTCGGGGATGATATTCGGCGATGTGAGGTTGCATTGTTCTCCTCTGGTATATGGTTATGTGTTAAATTAGAGGTCAGCACATTTTTGTTTTCTGCCCTGAGACCTTCGGCTGGGTGGAATATGAGTTTCAATGACCAGAGGATGGATGCATCCATCAGGAAACCCAGTCATGGTTCAGCTGAAATGGAAGCTCAGGTTGTCCCCTGGATATTTGTGAATTCATGTTGGTGAACCTCTTATCTGAGCAAGTGTCTTCTGTATTAGCTGGGGATAATTAGTCTTGATGCCTTTGGGCAAATACAGTAAGGGCAAGTGAGGCAAATGGACCGGGTATACACCCAAGAGGTTTACCAAAATGCCCCATAGTTCTCCCTTGCCCCCAAAGCCCTGGAAATGGAAAACTGTGGCAGGCCACTAAAACAGGACCACCAAGGACACAGGTCCTGCACAAATGGAGCTTTATGTCATCCTACCAGGCAAACCCCATTCAGTGGAGATGCTTGCAGAGAGTAAGGAGATGATGGAGTGAGTGGTGGAGCATGGTAGCTATGGCCAACAACTTAGTTCTCCTGGCCAGTTCCTCAAGGGGAAGTTTCTGGCAGATGTGTTGTTCCTTACTTTAACCTCTCCTTGCCCCTTGTTAGTGGTACCATCTTATATGGAAATCACTAGTAGTGACTAACCTTCAAGGGGTGAGTGTACATGGTAGCTGATGGGGTTTCCTATTTCCTCTTACGGAGAACCCACATGGCTTTTCCCCGATTCACTCTCCCTTTGTCTGCACCCTGTTCTGTGCTCTGAGGCAGCAGAGGCAGGGCTATTCAGAGGGCAGATGCTGGGCCGCCCACTGTTCCTCACAGCTCTGCAGTGTGATACACACCAAATTGGTGAATGAGCTGTCAACAACTTTGGTAACGTGCTGTGAGCACGAGGTGTGTGACGGTGGACTCGAGTTAGTGTGCAGCGTGATGGTGTTACCGTTTGTAATAAGAGGTTATTTGGCCAACCCAGAATAATTCAAAATTCAGAGAAAATACATTTTGTATAGCTATGTTTATAATCATTTAAATGATTATATAAACCCTCTCTTAACTAATACATTAATGTTATTAGCCAAATTTGGGAAATGAAATGTATTGTTTGTAGCCTCAAATCAATGATGAATATAATTTATAGGATTTCTTTGTTTTGAAAAGACACTTTTCTGATAAGACTGTAGTAGCTAACCAAATGATGGTGATGAAAATGACCCTGAAGAAATGAAGACAAAAATAGTTCATATTGGTTTTATGAAGAAGGATGACCCCATGTACATCCCATGTGTAAGTTTTACAAACAGCAGGGAGGGATTAGGAAACCCATCAAGTCCACTGAGCTGAACCGTGACAGAAAGCACTGTTTCAGAAATATACATATAACTCTTGGATAACTAAATAATATAATTTGGGTAAACATAGCACTATAAAAAGTATTTTAATTTCAAAAAGTTTGGTTGATTAGTTTTGATGAAACAACCCATCCATGACCAGCTTTATTTTTCTTTATTTTTACTGTTTCCTTGAGGGTATCACTTCATGGAAAATTGACATAAAGAAAAAAGTTTCAAAGCTTTTGGTACTAGTTTATGCAAATTTCCCAAATCCTGGGTGATGCATGAGATTCCCTCAAGGAAATCCACGTTCCAGTCTAACCAGCTCAGCTGCACCTGTGTTTCAGCTCATATCTCCATAGGACACTCAGGTTGATCAAGAACTTCTGTGTAGTGACCTGCCTGCAAAGCTTACCCCACATGGATTTTAGATACCTGCCGCCACTATACGTCTCCCTGTGCCCCTCGTCAGAGGCGCTGATCCCCTCCTCTCCCAGATTTACTCTCCTTCCAACCACGTCTTTGGTTTAGACTCTCTGAAACTAGCATTATTTTACTTTCTTCTTAAGTGCATACCCAACCAGTTCTCAAAATCTTTTGTTTCTGGTAACGAAGCTTCTTTTATTCATTTTATTTTTTATAACCACAGTTCCCATAGTACATTCAGAGCTATCAGTTACAACCACTTGGGTGGGTGAACTGGTCACCAAGGAAAACGTAACGCAGATAAGTGTCGGTGGCCACAGTGTTACGGTCTCTTTGGCCATAGGTAAGCAGGTCACCTCTTGGCAGGAGTTACAAGTCTAGCCAGACATGGTGGCATCATAAGAAACATGCAGTCCTCTTCTTGGTAAGAGGCACAATTTTCCTTGACTGCTGGAGGACTTACGTGTGCTAAATTTACCCACCAAGCCTCCACACATTACTTGGCAAGAAGATCCTGAATTTGCCAGGGTTTTTGGTCACACCTGCTGGCAAGTTTCATAATAGAGCCACAGAGAGAGAAACTGTTGATTTGTTAACCAACAGACACTATTTCTGCAGTGGAAACTTCAGACATCAAAAGAATGTTTTCTCTAACACTTTATAAACATTGATACTACAAGAAAGGAGCCTATCATTTAAATTATTCATTTTAGCAGTGGTACATTAGATTAGCTCAGACCCCTGCTTTATTAGCATTTTTTTTTATCATTACTGCAAGTGTGGCCCACTGAATGCAGACACTTTTTTTTCTTTTTAATTTTACTTATTTATGTGAGAGAGAGAGTATGAGCGAGGAGGAGAGGGAGAAGCAGACTCCCCACTGAGCAGGGACCCCGATGTGGGACTCTATCCCAGGAACCTGGGATCAAGACCGGAGCCAAAGGCAGATGCTTCACCAACTGAGCCATCCAGGCACGCACAATCTAGACACTTTTTAGAGAAACACAGTCCAGGCTGTTTAACGCAGGCCCTTCAGGGTTACACAGGTGCCCAGAGACCACGTCATCTCTGCAGGGAGTTCCATCCAGGCCAGAGGAGGTCAGCTCTGCAGAGGGGAGGTTTCTTTTCCTAAGGCAGGGCAGGCCAAGGTAAGAAGAAGAGGGAGATGGGGTAGGGGACATGGCAGGAGCACCTCTGCCCCAGTGAGCAAGAATTTGTGCTCACTTTCAGACGTAAGGAAGCATCTGCATTTCAGCAAAGAAACTACCAGCTAAGACATCACTTAGGGAGCTGGCTTCGATCCTACCTAAGCTTCCCAAGTACTCACGAAGGAGACATCCACTGTCAGACGGCGGGGAGCCTTTTCTCATCACATCACCCAAGCCACAGGGTTTGTGAACAGGTGTGAAGTGAGAGGAGCCTCAGCCCCTCACTCTTGCACATCACATAGACAAGAGCTTGCATGTACTACCAGATCCCGGGGAGCCACACGTGTGGCTTGGTCAGCTTTCTTCCAAAAAGACTTGCTAACCTGAGCCACCCCAAGAAGTTTCTTTCAAATCTAAGCTGCCTAAAATCCTTACCATGGTACAGTGCAAGGGTACTGATAAATCCTGGTAAGCTTACTAATTTGTGAAGTAAAGCAGTTTTCAGATATGAATGAATTCTTTATCCTTTGATATTGAACAACCGGAGAGTTGTTTCATTTTGTTTTTAATAGAAGGGTCACTTTTCTATGCAGGGAAGACTATTAGTAGTTTCTTTGGTAATAATTAATATTAGGTTACTAAGAGATTCAAATGCAAAATAATAGCTTTCTTGTAGTCTTAATTAAGCTTGCACCTCTTCTAGTTTTATTTAAGCGCTAGTAAACTAAATACAGAAAGGACGCAATCACTTTCAAGTGGATCTCTGGTTAATATCAGATCAAGTTCAACTAAACTCCTCTCCCTTAAATAAAAAGGTGACAGGATAACACAGATTCTGGAAATGCACTTTTCAGGGCTTTAAAATAGCTTCTTCAGTGCATAAAATACTTTTCTCTCAATTTTATCCTAGAAACCAAGCAGTTGAAATACTCTTTAAAAATATCTGAAAGAAGCTTATTTAATTTAATTTGGTTTATATATTTGATTTTTTTAAAAAATGGAAATTATACTATGGAAAAAGGATAAGGGTTAGAAAGTTTATTTCCATTAGTAGTTATAAAGCCTATTAAATTAAATTTGCTTAGCTTGATTAGTTTCTCATATGACGAGCCTCTCTTCCTATACCTGTTACAGATTTTTAAAAATCTGTTATTTAGCATAGTGTTGAGGAAGGTACTTTAAGAAGTAGTCTTTTCCTAGAAAACTTCTGGCATTTCAGTGCACTTGTGGCTCTTGAATAGTAAAGGTGAAGTTTATATACCTTTTATTGCAGAGACATCGTGACAAAAAATTAAAGAATTTATTGTCATAATATGTGTCTCCTTTTATATTAAAAAGCAAATTATTATTCATCACATAATGTACTAAATATGTCCTCCATTAATTGATTGCTTCCAGGGGCAAATTACCAACTGAAGTAAAATATTTTTCTGTGATGTCTTTCTAATTGACATTTAGTATGGTTGTAACATCCTCACATTTTATTCTTTACCCCAATTCCTCATTAAAGAAGCTCACCTTACTGTTTATGACATATTTCTTTGAATGATTTTGGAGCTGAGGAAGGAGATACAACTTTAGAGTTATGACCCTCAGGATCCCCCCAGAGGTACTGGGAAACTACGTTGCTATTGTACAAATTGGTGTATGTGGTAAAATATTGTAAATACTTACTGCGAGGCAGATCTGAAGTTAGAAGTGGGAGAACATTCTGATAGTACCGATCTTGTTACCTAGAATACAAATCCATTTAGAAAGAGCCAGATGGGGCGCCTGGGTAGCGCAGTCGTTAAGCGTCTGTCTTGGGCTCAGGGCGTGATCCCGGCGTTCAGGGACCCAGTCCCACATCGGGCTCCTCCACTGGGAGCCTGCTTCTTCCTCTCCCACTCCCCCTGCTGTGTTCCCTCTCTCGCTGGCTGTCTCTCTGTCACAGAAATAAATAAAATCTTAAAAAAAAAAAGAGCCAGAAACAGAGAAAATGCAGAAAAATATGTTGTCGGAAGATGGATCCATTGTTTCATTAGGACCATTAACTCTGTCTCCATTTTTTCTTTTTTCACCGTCTCCTTTCTCTTATGTACCTCTTCCAGCAAACCCTCTTCAATGAGGTGCTTTCACTTATTTATTTTTTTAACGTGGGAGTGTCTACCTGGAAGCTGCTTGGGTCCTAACTAAAATTTAAAATCAAAACCATATTTTACCTTAAATTCAAGTTATAAATTATCTCATTCCTGTAATAAATATAGGAAGCTAGTAAACAAAGAGAAAATCCCTTAATTTGTTTTTTGATTTATGTTCTTTTAATTTGTGAGTTTAACAAACTTAATTCCTTTACACCATTAATTTTTCTATGTCATTTTTTAAAAGATTTTATTTATTTATTTGAGAGAGAGAGAGAGCACAAGCAGGTGGAGTAGCAGAGGGAGAGGGAGAAGCAGACTCCCCACTGAGCAGGGAGCCTGATGCGGGACTCGGTCCCAGGATTCCGGGATCATGACCTGAGCCGAAGGCAGACGGTCAAACAACTGAGCCACCCATGCTCCCCTCTCTGTGTCATCTTTAATAATTGAACTCCTGTAACCATTTTAAATTATATTTACAAATTTGGATAAACTCTTCAAACATCAGAAGGGATAGACAAACATCCCCAACAGAGTTTTCCCTAGATGGCTGTCATTCTTCCATCTGATAGATCACACTGATAAACGAACTGAATTGAATTGTTTAAAACATTGAAGTCCTATTTATTTTAAATCACCTATCTAACAATAGTGAACATTTCCTACAGCTGCATTTTCACTAAAGAAAGCAAATTCCCATCCTCAAGTGAAGTTTTGGTTAAAAAAAAAAAAGGGGGATCCTTATCTTGCTAGAGATTTGATTTATTGTTCAAGTCGGAGAACAATCCAGGTTTCAGGGTTTCTAAGTGATTCTAAAGGAGCCCAGGTTGAAAGGTTGAGCCTCTTCAAGAACTTCTTAGCTTTTATCTTTTGAAATCACTCAATCTCTCATACACATCTTAAAACAATATCTTCAATGATTTTTGTTTCTCTAATTTCAACCAAATAGATTTTTTTTTGTGAGCAGCAGCTGCTTGACTGGAGTCCTCAGTGTTTCCCATGGTGGGCGAGACTGGAGATCTGGCTCGTGTTTAAACCCCCTTTTCATAATCGTTATATTTAAAAAACATATGGTCTCTTTTGTCACTTCAACTGCATCAACTGGATAGTCTGAAAATAATAAATTCTTGCAGAATTTTAAAAGTACGAACCTTTATCATTGTAATATGCCTGTGGATTGAATATGTTGTAATTCACTTAGTTGATGTTTTATCATTTAGCCCAGCTGATATGGTAAACAGAAGGTGAGCATTTTGACCTGACCAATAGGACCCCCTTGCTTGTTATTCTGTTCACTTTTATTTTTGCCAGGAAGAAATGACTTTCACCCCATGACACATTCTCAATAATAACTGTGGTCCCCTCCTGCCCCTTTTGTTTTCTGTTTCACATCTGCATGATCTTCTCTTTTTTCCTGTGCACTTTTGTGTATATTCTGTACTTCTTTTATCTCAGTTGTGAAAACAATGTATATTTTATTTTAAAACATTGTGACTGCTGTTTCCAATGAAACATTCCAAATGAAACAGAATGAATAACCCCTTTCTATGCTTCAATCAGTGTAAACTCCCAGTGGCAATGGTATGAAAAGTATTATTCATTGAGTAACAATGTGCCTCTGAGTACATACATTATTTATTCCTCACAGTAATGTATATTAATTAATGTATATTAATAATGTATATTGCTGATTACAATAATCTAGGGAACTAGCCTAAGATCACAGCATTAGTGAGGCCAAGATTTTGAACATAGATTTTTTTTGGCTTTAGAACTGTATTACTTACCTGTTGCTACATAACAATAGTAAAACCAACTATTTTACAACAATGTACATTTATTATTTATTTCACAGTTTCCTGGGCCAGGGGTCCAGGCACAGCATGCCCTAGTCCTCTACTTTCACCCTCACAGCACTCAGGTTGAGTATTGTCAGGGCTATGGTCTCACTGAGATGGGACTCAGAGAGCATCTGCTTCTAGGCTCACTCAGGCTGCTGGCAAAATCTACTTCCTTGTGGCTGTGGGACTGAAGTCTTCTGTGACTGTTTGGCTGTCATCTGAGGCCACCCTCTGCTGCTATAGCTCCTTGTCTAGTGACCCTCACAATTAGGCTCATTGCTTTGTCAAAATTAGCAAGGGAAAGAGACAGAGCCTCAACAAGATAGTCATTAGAATCTCATGTAACGCAACCACATAATGTACACGTAAATACAACTTCCCATCACCTTCACCATTTTTTTTTGGTTAGAAGCAAGTCAAGGTTCCACCCACACTCAAGGGAAGGGCCTCACATGAAACCAGGAGGCAGGCATTATAGGGGACACCTTAAAAGTCTGTCCGCCATGGAGACTTTCCAGCCTCTGGAGAGCTCAGGGTCCCCTCGCCATGTTCCAGATTCTTCCCTATGCCACACTGGAGAGGAGGTACCATGATTGTTCCAAGGAACTTTGGGCTAGTGTGTTCACTTCTTAAACTAATACTCCCAGTCTGTGCTGGAGATTTATTGAGCGATCCTTAATGCCAACTCTCTATTCTCTTTTATGAGTGGTAAGCTATAAGGTCAAAGACTATACCATATGTATATGTATATCTATACCTATCTATAATCTGGGAAAATTAGTTCTAGGGTCAGGTCATTGATAATTACATTGCACTATTCTCCTTATATGTTTTTTTTTTTTCAAAGATTTATTTATTAGAGAGAGAGAGAGGTGGGGAAGGACAGAGGAAGAAAATCTCAAGCAGACTACTTGCTGAGCTGAGCATGGAGTCTGATGTGGGGCTCCATCCCAGATCCCATAAGATTATGACCTAAGCCAAGAGTCGGACGCTCAACCGACTGAGCCACCCAGGGGCCCTGATGTCTCCCTATATCTTATTTTAGAGTTGTTTCCATTTTAACCCTTTAAATTTTGTCGAGAAGATGATAGAGTACAGAATTCCAAATAATGAATCTAGTATTTTTGTGCAGGTGTCCCATGAGCTCAAAACAAAACTAACAAGGTTTTCATCATTTCATATTTTTTTTACAACTTTGTATATTTCTGGTGTGATAGCAAGGCATTGAGAAAGGAGATCTACGTTGTGAGGTAATAAACCTGGGGTTTGGTCTTGGATGTGTGTTTACTAGCCTTGGTCAGGGCATTTCAGTGCTTGGGATAGAGAGATGTGGAGATACCAGACGATCAGCTTCGTTTTCCTCATGGATGCATTATAAAGGAAGGAGCAGGCTCTCTTCTAGTTCTAAAATTATATTATTCTATTTTGAGTTGGATAAATGGCATATAAACAAAATAAACATGACTTCTACAACAAACTGAATAAAACGCATGCATTTACTTAATACTTTACTTGCAACAGAATACACACGTTAGCAGTTGTCTAAATGGCATTTATATCAATTTCTAGGGAAAAAGTTACGGGTAGAAGGAAAAAAAAAACCCTTATTTCTAAAGTTTTTCTATGTCTGTTCCATGCTTGATAGATCAGCTATTGAACGCCGTGAAGTAAAAATCACAAGTAAGTAGAAAGTATTGTTACTCATAATATAAGTGGAGTGCACTCAAACAAAGCTGCCCACTTTGCAATCCTTTGTTCTTTTGAGGTAAATAAAGTATAATTTGTAAAGACCATTGTCACGTGGCAAAGCAGTATACTTGTAATTTCTGCACATTTTTGTCTCACCACTGTTGACTTGATTGGGGTCATTTTCCAACTTTAGTAGATGTTGCCCGTGGTTAATACATCCTTAATATGCAAATGCAGCCTGATCAAAATTTACATTTTTTAATGAAGTTGTTGAACACACATGTATTTCTTTCCCTGTAGGAGTTTACCAAGTAAGTGCTCTAGCTATAATAAGAACATATGCTTAGCTGAAATGTATAATTTATATTAACTGTAGACTAGAAGTGTGAAAAACTCAAGTGAAGAGACTACTTCCAGGAAAGTCCTGGAAATTTTTGACAAAGAAGATTTGAGCATAAGAAAAGTTTTGCTTAGGCTGTTAATCTTGGAGTCCAGATTTTTATCATGGCCATAGTTTCTGATCAACCTCACTGAAAAAGTACAGACAGCTACATTTTCACTTACTTTCAAATTTGTTTTAGTCAAATAATGTGCCTTTGGGAGCTTTGTTTATGTTTTCATTTGCAGGCAGTAACATGCAATAGATTCTTCTGGCTACATGATGTAGCTGAACATTCTGCCAGTTGGTTAAACTGGGGAAAGACTGTTGCAAGAGATTTTATACAATCCATATTGGTTATATACCTTTGAATAATTAATTGTTTTATAGCAACAACTAGTGGGTTCTGGGCAGAGTGACTTTCTTTATTTTAATGTTTGGCATGAGCCCAAACAGTCAATTACTCTCTTTCCCTGTAGGACTTACTTTTTCAGCTTCATTGAATAAGGTTAATTAGGAAGGCAACGGACCCCCCCTTCCCACTGCTACCTCCACAGCATTTTTGGAGAGTAATTCATTTGTGCTATAAGTGCCTATTTAAAGAGCCAAATAACTTTCACAGGAAAAATGTTAAATACCCCAATTTTTATTTATAGTATATATAGTACAGATAAATATATATAGTTCATATAAATATAATATACAGTGCAATATAACATAATACTGTAAATATTATAAGTAATATAAATATAATATTTATTTATATTTAGTTTTTTGTGTATATACATATGTGTGTGTGTGTGTGTATGTATGTACTTCCTATAATGTGTGTGTGTGTTTTTAGTTCCTATAGAAGCAAACTTGTGCTAAGGATGCATAGAAAGTGTTCAATCTAAAGATTGCTACTAGTATGAACTTGTTAAATAAGACCATTTTGGCATCAAATCTAATCTGAGTTTCTATGAGAAAAATCAAAATTGTCTGTGGTTAGGAAGTGGAAAGAGTGGGTACCACTCCCTCATGATGGTGGGCCTGGACAGATTGCCCATCAGTTGAATGTAAGAGGTTCTCTCTACACTTTTGTCTACAGAAAGCATTCTCTCCCTACCTTCTGACTTCCTAGAATGATTATTTGGGACTCAAATCTTTGAGTCCCTATAAATTCTTCCAGACTGCCACCATGCCCATGCATTGAGCAAACAGGAAAACCCTAGCTTTGGGAAATGAACAGTAGACTTGGTTTGTAAAGATGTCTGGGACATAAAATAAGTCATTTTGCTTTAGCTTCACGGGATTCCTCTTTCAAAATGGTGTTAATAACATCAACAACAGTAACTGTAACTTAAACTTTCCAAGTCTTTATTCTGTCCCAAGGACTGAAGTCAGTACTTCACACACATTGTCTAGTTCAGTCGTTAAAACAACCCAACGGGCTCTTCTTTGATGTCACTTACCTTATGCACACTGATAAGTAGGGAATGGCATTGGTATCATGAGGAAATGATATTGATTCATAAGTTATTTTACAGTATACTTATGTTTTGAAATATTCCGGAAAAGCTTTTTTCATAGTTAAAAGGAAAGACTTAACTATGTAAGAAGATCTTCAAAAAAACGCTGAAAATCTCCTGCAACCCCCTTACTTAGTGCACATAGAGCCCCCACTAGTGTCTACAACTGATAGGTAATCTGTCCAGCTGGAGAAGCTGTCGGTATAGGTGAAGCAATTACAGAGTTATTTCTCTAACCTAAAATAATAGATTATTGAAGATAGCTATATACTGGATCAAGTTTTTAATTGTGATGAAGAAGGGTTTCTATTTGGAAGCAAATCACCCTCAATACCTACATTTTTTAAAGATTTAGTTATTTATTTTGGAGAGAGAGCACCAGCGAGCGAGTAGCGGGAGAGGGGCAGAGGGCGCTGGAGAGAGAGAATCCTCAAGCAGACTCTTTACTGAGCTGAGTGCAGAGGCCTATGTGGGGCTTGATCTCATGACCCTGAGATCATGACCTGAGCTGAAATCACAAGTCAGACACTAAATTGACTGAGCCACCCAGGTGCCCCTAAATAACTACTCTTTGAAGGAAGAAGCACAAACCCCAATGTTGAAGGCTAGAAAACATTGACTATGTTGCTTGGTGAAAATATCATTAAATACTTAACTGTTCTAATATTTTTATTGTTTCTTTTTTTACCATTTTTTTCCAGTGTAAGTATTTAATAATTTATACTTAGAATAACTACAAAAGAACAAATTACTTAAACTTTAATAAGAATGTTAGTGCTTTTCACTGGGGACAAGAGTCTCAAAGCATCCCAATCTATATATTTTTGAATTACTTCTTTGTTAGAGGAATATACATTTAGTTTTATGATAGTTTTTTTTTTACATTTAGTAGAATATAGTTTATTTTTTTCTGAAAAATATTTTAAGATTAACCACACAAATATAATTTTAGTTATAAGGGAAAATCTTCATGGGTGAGTCTGGCCACTTTTCCTATTCCATTTGAATTTAATCAAACTAACATACTTAAAAGAACAATCATGGGAGAAATGTTTTCATACTTAAATTTGTCCTCAATTCTTGTGGTTACATGGTAGTAACTTAACCTGGAAAAATTCCCTTTATAAATTTCCCTTCTTACTAGGAACATCTTTTTGTTTATTCAGTTATTGTAAGATTGTTTAAAATTATTTTATGCAATATACTATAGGATATGTTAGCTGCTAGAAGAATTACTAAACTCTTCAACGATTTTAATCAACCAGATTAACAATTAAAATAATAATGATTACAATAATAATAGGAACATTTATTAGATGTGTGCCTAACCTACTCTCCACAGTAGGTTTGGTATCATTGTTTTGTGTGTTTTTTTTTTTCTAATTTATATTTTTTTAATAATATTTATTTTGTTATATTAATCACCATACAGTACATCCCCAGTTTTTGATGCAATGTTCCTTGATTCATTACTTGCATATAACACCCAGTGCACCATGCAATATGTACCCTCCTTAATACCCATCACTGGCCTATCCCAATCCCCCACCCTCCTCCCCTCTGAAGCCCTCAGTTTGTTTCCGAGAGCCCATAGTCTCCCATGGTTCATTCCCCCTTCTGTTTACCACCAATTCATTCTTCCCTTCCTGCTCCTACCAATCTTCCTATTTCTTATATTCCATAAATGAGTGAAACCATATGATAATTATCTTTCTCTGCTTGACTTATTTCACTTAGCATAATCTCCTCCAGTCCCGTCCATGTTGCTGCAAATGTTGTGTAATCGTTCTTTCTGATGGCTGAATAGTATTCCATTGTATATATGGACCACATCTTCTTAATCCAGTCATCTGTTGAAGGGCATCTTGGCTCCATCCATGGTTTAGCTATTGTGGACAATGCTACTCTGAACATTGGGGTGCATATGGCCCTCCTCTTCATTACATCTGTTTCTCTAGGGTAAATACCCAGTAGTGCAATGGCTGGATCACAGGGTAGCTCAATCTTTAACTTTTTAAGGGACCTCCACACTGTTTTCCAAAGTGGCTGTACCAACTTGCATTCCCACCAACAGTGTAAGAGGGATCCCCTTTCTCCACATCCTCTCCAACATTTGTGGTTTCCTGCCTTGTCAATTTTTTCCATGTTAACTGGTATAAGGTGGTATCTCAAGGTGGCTTTGATTTGAATTTCCCTGATGGCTAATGATTTTGAACACTTTTTCATGTGTCTGTTAGCCATTTGTATGTCTTCATTGGAAAAGTGTCTGTTCATATCTTCTGCCCATTTATTGATTTGTTTATTTGTTTCACGTGTACTGAGTTTGAGAATTTCTTTGCAGATATTGGATACCAGTCTTTTATCTGTAGCATCATTTGCAAATATATTCTCCCATTCCGTGGGCTGTCTCTTAGTTTTTTTGACTGTTTCCTTGGCTGCGCAGAAGCTTTTTATCTTGATGAAGTCCCACAAGTTCATTTTTTTCTTTTGTTTCTCTTGCCTTTGGAGATGTGTCATGAAAAAATTGCTGTGGCCGATGTCAAAGAGGTTGCAGCCTGTGTTCTCCTCTAGGATTTTGATGGATTCCTGTTTCACATCGAGGTCTTTCAACCATTTGGAGTTTATCTTTGTGTATGGTGTGAGAGAGTGGTCAAGTTTCATTCTTTTGCATATAGCTGTCCAATTTTCCCAGCACCATTTATTGAAGAGACTGTCTTTTTACCACTGGATGTTTTTTCCAGTTTTGTCGAAGATAACTTGCCCAAAGAGCCGAGGGTCCATTTCTGGGTTCTCTATTCTGTTCCATTGGTCTATGTGTCTGTTTTTGTGCCAGTACCATGCTGTCTTTGTGATCACAGCTTAGTAGTATAGCTTGAAGTCCAACAACATGATGCCCCAGCTTTGTTTTTCCTTTTCAACAATTCCTTGGAGATTCAAGGTCTTTTCTGGTTCCACACAAATTTAAGGGCTGTTTGTTCCCGTTCTTTGAAAAATGTCTTTGGTATTTTGATTGGGATGGCATTGAAAGTGTAGATTGCTCTGGGTAGCATAGACATTTTAACTCTGTTTATTCTTCCAATCCATGAGCATGGAATATTTTTCCATCTTTTTGTGTCTTCTTCAATGTCTTTCAAGAGTGATTTGTAGTTTCTAGAATATAGATCCCTTACATCTCTGGTTAAGTTAATTCTGAGATAACGTATGATTTTTGGTGTTATTGTAAATGGGATGGATTCCCTAATTTCTCTTTCTTCAGTCTCATTGTTCGTGTATAGAAATGCAACTGATTTCTGAGCATTGATTTTGTATCCCACTGCATTACTGAATTGCTCTATAACTTCTAGTAGTTTGGGGGTGGAGTCTTCTGGGTTTTCCATATACGGTATCATGTCATCTGCGAAGAGAGACAGTGTGACTTCTTCTTTGCCGATTTGGATACCTTTTATCCCTTTTTGTTGTCTGATTGCTCTTGCAAGGACTTCTAGTACTATGTTGAATGATAATGGCGAAAGTGGGCATCCTTGTTGTGTTCCTGATCTTAAGGGAAAGGCTTTCAGCTTTTCTCCGTTGAGAATGATATTCGCTGTAGGCTTTTCATAGATGGTTTTTATGAAATTGAGGAATGAACCCTCTATCCCTACACTCTGAAGTGTTTTAATCAGGAAAGGCTGCTGTGTTTTGTCAAAGGCTTTTTCTGCATCAATTGAAAGGATCATATGGTTCTTGACTCTTTTCTTGTTGATATGATCTATCACACTGATCGATTTGTGAATGTTGAACCACCCTTGCATCCGAGGGATGAATCCCACATGGTCTTGATGGATAATCCTTTCAATGTACTTTTGGATCCTATTAGCTAGGATCTTGTTGAGATTTTGGTGTCCATATTCATCAGGGAAATTGGTCTGTAATTCTCCTTTTTGATGGGGTCTTTGCCCGGTTTGGGGATCAAGGTAATACTGGCCTCATAGAATGAGTTTGGTAGTTTTCATTCTGTTTCTATTTTTGAAACAGCTTCAGGAGAATAGGTATTATTTCTTCTTTGAATGTTTGGTAGAATTCCCCGGGGAATCCGACAGGCCCTGGACTCTTGTTTTTGGGGAGGTTTTTGATCACTCCTTCAATCTCTTCATAATTAATCGGTCTGTTTAAATAATCGATTTCTTCCTCTTTCAGTCTTGGTAGTTTATAGGTTTCCAGGAAGGCATCCATTTCTTCCCAGTTGTTTAATTTATTGGCATAAAGCTGATGATAAAAGTTTCTAATGATCCTTCCTATTTCGTTGATGTTGGTTGTGACCTCTGCCCTTTCACTCATAATTTTATTAATTTGGGTCCTTTCTCTATTCTTTTGAATAATTCTGGCCAGTGGCTTATCGATCTTATTTATTCTTTCAAAGAACCAGCTTCTAGTTCTGTTGATCTACTCTACTGTGCTCCTGATTTCTAATTCATTGATCTCTGCTCTAATCTTGATCAACTGCTTTCTCGTGCGTGGATTAGGCCTGTTCTTCTGTTCCAGCTCCAGCTTCTTGAGGTGAGAATATAAAAACTGCATTTTAGATTTTTTTATTCTCTTGAGTGAGGCTTGGATGGCTATGTATTTTCCCCTTAGGAATTCCTTTGCAGTGTCCCACAGGTTTTGGACCGATATGTTTTCATTCTCATTGGTCTCCAGAAATTGTTTAAACTGATTTTTAATTTCCTGGTTTACCCAATCATTCTTGAGCAGGATGGTTTTTAGTTTCCAGATGTTTGAGTTTCTTCCAAATTTTTCCTTGTGATTGAATTCCAGTTTCAAAGCTTGTTGTCTGACAATATGCAGGGAATAATCTCAGTCTTTTGGTATCGGTTGAGACCTGTTTTGTGACCCAGTATATGGTCTATTCTTGAGAAAGTTCCATGTGCATTCGAAAAGAATGAATAGTCTGTTGTTTTGGGGTGTAGTGTTTTATATATATATATCTATGAGGTCCATCTGGTCCAGTATGTCATTCAAAGCTCTTGTTTCTTTGTTGATTTTCTGCTTAGGTGATCTGTCTATTGCTGAGAGCAGAGTGTTGAGGTCCCCTACTATTAATGTATTATTATCTATATGTCTCTTTATTCTGGTTAAGAGTTGGCTTATGTACCTAGCTGGTCCCCTGTTGGGGGCATAGATATTTACAATTGTCATATCCACTTGTTGGATACATCCTTATGAATAATATAGTGTCCTTCTGTATCTTTCATTTCAGTCTTTAGTTTAACGTCTAATCTGTCTGATATGAGAATTGCTACCCCAGGTTTCTTTTGAGGTCCATTGGCATGAAAAACTGTTTTCCATCCCTTCACTTTCAGTCTAGATGTATCTTTAGGTTCAAAATAAGTCTCTTGTAGACAGTGTATGGATGGGTCATGTCTTTTTATCCAATCTGCAACCCTGTGGCATTTTATGGGAGCATTTAGGACATTCACATTGAGAGTGATTATTGAGAGATATGATTTTAATCATGTCATGTTGCCTGTGAAGTCTTTGTTTCTATAGGTTGTAAATTTCTGTTCTGTATAATTCTTGGGGCCTTTTTACTTTTATAGAACCCCCCCCTTAATATCTTCTGTAGGGCTTGTTTGGTGGTTACAAATTGCTTCAGTTTCTGCTGATCCTGGAAGTTCCTTGTCTCTCCATCAATTCTGAATGACAGCCTTGCTGGATAAAGGATCCTTGGCTGCATGTTCTTCTCAGATAGAGCTTTGAAAATACCCTGCCAACCCTTCCTAGCCTTCCAGGTCTCTGTAGACAGGTCTGATGTTATTCTGATATTTTTCGCTCTGTATGTAAGGATTTTCTTCCCCCTGGCCACTTTCAATACTGTATCCTTGGATCTAATATTTGCTAATTGCACTATGACGTGACGTAGTATAGGTCTGTTCTCATTGACCTTGGGAGGGGTCCTCTCTGCTTCCTGGACACGAATGCTTGTTTCCTTTGCCAGATTAGGGAAGTTCTCAGGTACAATTTGTTCAAATATCTCTTCTAGACCTCTCTCTTTCTCCACCCCCTCGGGGATGCCGATGATTCTGACATTGGAACGTTTCATTGAATCAGTAATCTCCCATAATCTACATTCTTGAGATTGGATTTTTTTGAGGGAAGTTTCTGTTTTCACTTTCTCTTCTACCATCCCATCTTCCAATTCACTAATTCATTCTTCTGCCTCATTTACCCTGGCCGTCAGAGCGTCTAGTTTAGACTGCATTTGATTCATAGCATTTTTAATTTCTGCCAGACTCGCTCTCATTTCTGCCCTTAGAGAGTCTATATTCTCGTTAATATTTTCATTAATAGTTTTTTCAAGCCTACACATCATCTTGACCATTGTTACTCTGAACTCCATTTCTGACAATTTGTTTATATCCATATCCATCAGTTCTGTGGCAGAGGCCACAGACTCATTATCTTTTCTTTGCTGTGGGGGATTTCTCCTCCTTGTCATTCTGATGAGGAGAGGTTGTGGGGTTGCCCAGAGCCCAAATTTATTGACCAGGACACAGGCAGTGTGCACTTGTTTTATAGGGACCTTAGGGATGTTGGCTTCCTGATTTTTCAGCCTGCCTTCTGGGTGCGGGGCCTGCCGCGCTGATATTCAGGCAACCCTGTTTGGGTAGAGTTGCCCCGTCCCCCACGAGGGGGGATGGGGATGGGCACACCGTGAGCTGGTATTTCCGGGCTTTTGTTCTCTGGCAGCTTTCCCTGGTGGTTTTCTGTGAGTCTTCTGAGAATCAGAGCAGCAGTAGCCAAATCCCAGCCTCTGTCTCAGAACAGAGAGATCGCAGTCCACTCTCCACTGAGCTCTCTTGGCCACTTTAACTGTTTCTGTGGGTGCTGCTAAAAACCCTACAGCATCCCAGGATGTGCGCCCCACAGCCTGTGTCCCAGCCCTCACTTCCAGGGCCGACACTTCTCTGTCCTTTGTGTTTCTAACACTGCCAGCTGCCCCCACTTCCTGCGCATGCTCCCAATCTCCCTGTTCAGTATGGTTAGCATGCGCTCTGGAGCACGAGTTTTCAGTCAGGTCGCGCGTGCGCGCTCCCGAGCTCTCGGTTTCAGTCTAGTTTGAGTGTGCGCTCCGGAGCTCTGGTTTTCAGTTTGGGCATTCGCGCTCCCGAGCTCCCGGTTTTAGCCCGGTTCCAGTGAGTGCTCTGGAGCTCCGGTTTTCAGTCTGGTCATGCGAGCTCCCCGGCTCATGGTCTCATTCTGCTCTCTCGTGGGTGCTGGTCTGTGACTCTGGCCCGCTCCCCAGCACAAGTGGCTACTGCTTCCCGGCACCTGAGCGCGGAGGCTCCCTCCCCCTTCCGTTTATCTTCCTATATCTGTGCACGGATTCACGGCTCCCTGTTTCGTACCTCAATACTCAGCTCTGGAGATGTTCGTTTGTAGAGATCCAGGTGTATCTTCCTGCTTCTCAGTCTGATTCCGTGGGTGTTCAGGATGGTCTGCTGGATATTCAGCTCGACTCAGGACCAGCTGAGAAAGGTCTCCTATTCCTCCGCCATCTTATCTCCTCCTTGCAGAAAGTGGTCGCTTTTCTGTTCATAGAGTTTCTGCTACTCTTTTGTTTGTTCTCCAGTTGCATTCATAGTTATTCAGAATGGTTTGTAGCTCTCGCTGAGTTCCTGGGACCAGACGAACTTGAGGTCTCCTGCTCTTCCACCATCTTGGAACACCAACCTCTTTTTTTACCATGTTAGTTTTTGTTAGTCCCCTGGATACAAAAACACGTTTTTTTTTCAGGTGCATACATATGGTGCTACAGAGATATTTGTTCTGCTTTGGTCCTGATTTTGTAGCAAAGAAAAATTGTAGGTGAGTGGGGTTGAGTGGTCTACCCAATTTCACATGTTTGATAAGTGGTGGATCCAGGATTGGATTCTGTCAGTTCCAGGGCCAGCCCTCTCTTAACTTCTATGACACGAGTGTCAAACTATGTTTAATTCCTTTTTCCTGATTGCAACCATTTTTTATTATGACAAAAATAAATTCTTCCATATGAGTAATCCCGCCTTGGGCACTGCCTTCTGCAAGAAGGTCAATTTTGGGTTAACACCTGTTAATTAATTGATCTCTTTATTTTTATGATGTATGTCTCTTCACCTCTAAGAATAGTCTTTGTTCTGGTTTACTCTCTGACAATAACAGAGCCATCCAGCTTTCTTATTACTGCTGCATTGTGTATCCTATCCTTTCATTTTTCGTGTATCTGTGTCTTTGTATTTAAAATGGAGTCAGGGCTGGAAATGGATTTTCAACATCTCATGGAAGAGGTGAAATGGAAGGTTTTGCTGGAAAAAGAGGAAACTTGCAAAACAAGAGAGGAGCCAAAGCCTTGTGTTGTCCCCAGATGCCCAGTACTGTCTCAGGACATTGGCTGTCCAGTCTAGAAACCCTGGACCTATGGTGGCTTGCAGATGGACTCTCAGTTGGCCAGCTGGATGTCACCTGTCCTGCTTGGAAGAAGATGGAAGATGGGGCTCTCCTGGGAAGCCAGAGTGAACATCTTCCTCTCCTCCTCCTCCTCCTTCTAGATAGATAGATAGATAGATAGATAGATAGATAGATAGATAGATGATAGATAGAGCTCTCTGCATCATGTCTCCCACAGCTGTGCTCTTTTCTCTCTCTTCTCCAAACTTTTGGCCAAGGTAACATGGCTTATGAAAGTATGGAGAGATTTTAGCAACATGAAGGTGTATTCTGGTGAAAGAAAAGCAAACCTCTTCCTTTTTCGTCACATTAGCCTGAGAAACCGTTCTTGCTGAGTTTCAGTCATGGAAGAACAGAGGGCTGAGTAAGGAGCCAGAAAACAGATCTTCTCCATGAAAATTAAACATCATTAAATAAAGTTTAAGTCCAGAGACACTGTTTCAGTTTCACGGTATTGTCATTAAGATAACGATTGCGAGTTCCTCTGGCTATGATCCATTTGGACCACAGAGGGGAGCTCACTGCCCCTCCCCCCTCATGCCTTGGGGAGGCTTCTGCTCTGGCTCTAACACACGGCTGCGACAAGGCGTGAGCGCTGTTAGCCCACCTACTGCTGTACATTTCTGTATATTTTTCTTCATCAGGAAATAGAATCTCATTTAATTTCTTACTTAGATATTGAATTACTTACAAAATAATTTTTCAATGGTTGGTGGTGTGACGTATTTGTGAATGAGCGTGTACTCGGGCCTTGAACATATTCTTAGGTCAGAAAATACCACTGTCTGACTGTAGTTTTGGATGTATTATCTCTAGGGAATCTAGTTGCCATTTCAATCAAATATAGAAGGACCAGTTTTACTCCATATTTCCAGGTATGTGTACTAGTATGTGAATAAAGTAGAAGGACATCCTCTGCCATTTAGAAATGCATGTGTGTGAGAGAGTGTGTGCTTAAACACTCTTCAGATTTATTGCTACAAAAGGATGGTTCCTTTTAACATTCCCCAGACAGGTGAAGCTCACTGATAATAGTATTATAAGGAAAAATAGTATAGCTTTTATTATTATTAATTACTATTAATTTGCTGAGAAAATCTTTTAAAGAGGCCCTCCCCTTTTGTTTGTGACTATGCAACAGTATAACATGTAGGCCAAATCCATGCCTTAAGAAAATGCAGTAGATACATTTTGCATTATTATTCAAGCTAGATTTATATTTATGGATTATCTATATATTCTTGTATGCTATCCTAAGGCAATGAGTTCTATAGATATATGCCATTTATTTTAATGTCTTTAGGAGGGTACATTTTATTTGCATAGCCCCATCTCTTCTCGATGCCATAATTTTAATAAAATGGATCGGCTGAAAGTGATTGCCCTAAGCTATAGTGCATTATTGTTTGGCAGAGGAATTGTTGCTGTATGGGGAAAAAATGGGATTTGAATCGCATCACTGCTGTTTGCATCCAACTTGTAAAATGCATGGAATCTTTAACAAAATAGGAAAGATTAGAGATGTGCTGTCTTTTCAGCTCATTCCACAAATGTCTACAATTTACCCTGCTGAAAAGATAGTAAGAAAGCAAGCACTAAAATGTTCCACTGAAATAGTGTGTGGTTCTGGTCAAGTACCCCAGAACGTGTCTGCTAGAAGAATGAAGTCTGCTCACTAGTTTTGTCTTTCACATTAAGATTTATATTTTATGGATTTGCTCTAAGATAATAGAGACAGAAGTAGTTCTCACCATGGGAGATCTTGCTACTTCTTTATCTCTTCCTTTTCCCCCTTTCTTTTATTTCAGGCTATGTCTTTTCATATCAGAAGTCTTACTGAGTGAACTGATTTATCGGTCTCTGTATCTCGGGCATTTCCTTTTGCTTGGGGCAAAATCCAGTGATCACCCTTGTGAGGAGTGATGGACAGGGAGGGGGACAGATTGAAGTTGTCAAAAGGGAAACAAGAAATAGATGATGAAACTCACCAAGCGGTTGAGTCTCTGCCTGCCACCCTCATGTCCCAAAAATATCATTTCTAAATAGTGGAATAAAGGTTATTCTCGCCTTTTGGAGACAGAACGTTTTCTGTATCATGCCAGATATAACGTTGAATGTTTTCTGCTTGAAAACGAATTTGCCAGTCAACTGGGGTTTAAGCATATGATCTTGTTCAAGAATCCATATGAGTAGCATATGTTTTCAAATAACTGTCTTTGGCCCACAGGTACGATTCTGGTGGATAACATGCTGATCAAAGGGACTGCGGGAGGACCAGACCCCACCATCGAACTTTCCTTAAAGGACAATGTGGATTACTGGGTGTTGCTGGACCCTGTTAAGCAAATGCTCTTCCTGAACAGCACGGGCAGAGTTCTGGATAGAGACGTTAGTGACTCTTTTTTTCCTTTGTCCCTGTGTCACAACCTACTGTGGTATAAATAACTGCATGTGTTTGTTGATGGGATATCATACTTTCTTTATACAGTTTGACATGATTTTCTGTGCTTATCAGCAAAAAACATTTTTTTTTAACTCCTGGAAGGAAGAATAAGGAGGGAAGGGGCCGTCTGTGTCTGAGAGAGGCATTGTATTTCCCCTTGACATCCAGGAACCAGTTGAGGGTAGAGTGCCCTGGACAGGGGGTGGTGGGTCTGGAAGAGTAGGAGAAGCAGGGCGACAGCCCACGCAGAGTCTGGGAAGATAGCTTAGGGTCACTTGAGGATGCAGTGAGATGGGTAGAGCACAGAAGATGCTCTCACAAGGAGCAAGCATCTGTTGAGGGATGAGTGTGTGGCCATGTGCTTTTTGAGCTGTAAAGACATTAGAAGAAGGTGAATGCGAGTTTCCTGGCACTGTGCCAGCCCAGCAGGGGGCACGTGACCTAGGTATTAAGCCAGCATAACCTAGGTATTCTGTTGTGAAGAACAGCAAAACGACCAAACTTGTTGAATGTCTCCTTTCTGAAGAAGTTGAAAGACTTGAGTAGATTTATGTGGTTTTCCAATGTCACTCCTTTCTTACTTCTTTGCATTGCAGTCTGAGCTTGAGTGCAGAGAAGTGTGTGTGTGTGTGTGTGTGTGTGTGTGTGTGTGTGTGTGTGTGGTGGGTCGGGGTGTATAACAGCCATTGTACAGGACCTTGGGAGTACATCTCAATATGCCTACTCCCAAATTCCCAGATTATGAAATCCAAATGTCAGACATTCATCTTTGTGAATCTGGGTCTCTCAGATTTATGATCCACTTTACAGTACAGTGTGGTGTGAAGGACCCCTCATCTATTTCACATCTAAAATTCAGAGTCTCTTAGAACTTTGTGGTGAGGGAGGCAGTGAATAAGACTCTCCCACCAGGATGGGTTGTCTTTGTCCACTTGGGGGGCTGCAGTGCCGCTGATGGAGCCATGGGTGCAGGTGGGAAAGGCAGGCAGCTGTGGAGAGGAGGAGTGGGACTGTTGGGGTCCATGTAGGGGAAGAAGTCTGCCTTGAGGCTGCCCCCCCACCCCCACTATGTCCTTCCATCACAGCACATTTTTTTCTACGCTGCATCTCACAATTTGGGCTGGGTGCCTGGAAAGTGTAAAATGGAATAAGGACAGTTGTTATCTTGTCTTGGCTTAATTTATAAGTCCTAAGTTTTGTGAGAGCAATCTGGATAATGTCCCAGACTGGCAAGCTTCAAGAGTGCCCCCAGCTGCTCAACCTACAGTCATCCCATACTGGCCTTAATTAGGAGCATTCATATCCAAGTCCCATGCATTTTATAATGTCACCTGTTAGCAGAATTATAGAATATGTATCTCTTTTAGACCACTGTTATTTTATGTTGTTTCCTTTTCTTAACCTAATAGGTAATTATAATGATTTACTGTTTTGCTGGCAAATCATTTTCTTTTTGAAAACATTTTTGTTTCATTTGGTACTAAAAGCACAAGTTCTAGGTCTGAATTATGAGTAGAGAGAAAGGATATCCTTCATTATAAATAAACAGTGTTCTGTGTCTCCAATCTAAAACATTATTTTAATTACTCACCAAAAACTACCTCTACTTTGAAAGATAAGTATCTGCTTTCCTAGTATTACTTTTTTTTCATTTCTGATAAGGGCAGCATGTATTGGACATTAGTGAAACTGAAAAACAGTACCATGGGAATACTTCAACATGGATTGACTTGAAGGTAATAATTGCAAAAACAAATATCACTTAAAGAATCATGTGGGCTGTTTTTTTTTTTTTAACACAGTAACCAAAACTAATTTCTTTCTACTTAAAGTGTTCTTTTCAATTAGGAATACTATGGTCAAGTTAAACTTGCCAAGATATTTTATAAATTAAAGTGTTGTCACGGACACCTACCTGGATTAGCTAAAGATATAGACAAGGACATCTAAAGGGTATTAATAGTAAAGTGAATATTGTAGAGGAAAATCTAAAAAAAAAAAAAGGCAAAACACAGGCTCACATATGGGCAGTATATTGATTTGGCAAACACAAACATCAAGATCACAGGGAGGGCGTAGCTAAAGAGATGATGAGAGTTCATGTAAGCTCAAGGCAAGCTCCCTAGACACAGAGTGCGCTTCATATATAGTAGTTTTCAGAGTTTGCTGATTACAGATGCTTTGCAGAATCATTGAATTTTAGAGGTGGAAGGAATCTTAAAGTTTTGCTAATTGATTTTTTTTTTCATGATCTGCTGTGCCATAGATTTAGACACAGCCAATCTAATGTTTAACACTTGCCTATGGGGAAATGAGAACAGTAAAGCAATGGGGTCCAAACTAAGTATACTCATCTTATATTGATATCATGCCCTTTCTGCATTTTTTAATTTTATACAGTCTTGTAGATGATAGAAGGCTCTTGCTTTGTAAAAGCCTTTCTTAAAGAAATAAAAGGTTATCTATCTTATGTCAGTCTTCCATGATTTTTGTTTGCTTGTTGTTTTGTTGCATATCATTGCTGTTGTTGTTGTATATTTTGCTAGTCTCTAGTGTACTCTGTTTAGGTGAAGAAAGTCTCAGTCCACTCAGCTAATTAGCCAGGAAGTCATGCTGCAGAATAATTGGGTTTTGGTCAGGGAATTCTTAGATAAATGTGTGAGCTGGATTTAAGCACAGAGTTAGAAGTCTAAGTATAGAGGCACCTGGGTGGTTCAGTCAGTGAAGCATCTGCCTTCGGCTCAGGTCATGATCTCAGCATCCTGGGATCGAGCCCCACATCAGGCTCCCCGCTCAGCAGAGAGTCTGCTTTTCCCACTCCTTCTGTGCTCTCTCTCACTCTCAAATAAATTTTTAGAAAATATTAAGAAAAAGAGTCTAAGTATAAACATAGTAAAAGGAGTAGTGTAGAAGATGTCAGAAGCATGAGAAGACTAACAGTGTGTGGTGTGGACTTGCTCGCCGGTAAAGGGGGCCATTGAGCTAAAGAGTGACAATAAAAGGGGAAAAAACAGTTTGATGTCAAGGAACTGCCAGATCTTTATAACATATCAGGAATGAGTTGCATCATTAGGAAATACTTCTTGGAGGCTCACTCTGTTGCTGTTTACCAGTACTAACTTTCTACAAGCCAGGAAATAATGATACTAGGCTGAAATTCACTCTTTGATTGATGGATTGGTTGGTCAGTCTTCATTTTTGGGAGGCGGAGCACTTGGTCAGGATTTTTGATCAAATCTATGTACGCATTTCTCAAGAAAAAGTTTATTTGCACATAAATGAATTAGGTGCCATCGAATTCAAGAGCTTTATTAACTACAAAGTTTACATGGACCCTAGGTTACAGATCTTGCCTTGATTAAAGCATCTTCCTACTTTTCTTACTCTCAAATTGTTAGAGAAAGTTGCATATCAAAATCAGGAAATGTAAATAGAACCACGAGAAGGAATGATTATTTACTACATATGGACTCTTATATCCATCCTACTGGAGTAACTTGCTGTAGTCTTAATGCTTTCCCTAGCTATTAGATGCTTGACACATTTCCCTTAATAGAAAGTGATCTCCACGTGTCTCAGAAAAAATAAATCTCAATATAACCTCTTACTTCAGTGCAGTTTACCACGTCCTACATTAACCTTTGAATTTTTTAAATTCTTGTGAATTGCTCTCCCTGATGTCACAGTGCTTTTAGGGCTTTATTCATCAAAGTCTGAAGGCTTTTATTCTTAAAATTCTTAACCCAGCACCCATCTGTTTTATGTGAAGCATAGCCTATTGCTACTAGGAAAGGAGCTTGATAAATCAGTGCATTTAGTCCAAATCTAATCACAACTGGAAATTTTAATTTTACTTAATTATAAAATAATATATGCTTAATGATAGACATATCAGAAAATAAAAAGCATATGTACAAACATTGCTTTTCCATCTAAGGAAAGTATTTCATATGTATTTTGCTGTATATTATTTCAAGCATATATATATATATATATATGTATATAGGCATGTGTCTTTATATCATACTGTTTATAATGCATTCAGCCTGCTTTTTTTAAAAAGATTTATTCATTTATTTTAGAGAGAGAGAGCGAGAGCATGCAGGGGAGGGGCAGAGGAAGAGGGAGAGAGAGAATCTCAAGCGGACTCCCAGCTGAGTGCAGAGCTCGATGCGGGCTCATACTCAAGACCCAAGGTCACTACCTTAGCTAAAACCAAGAATTGGACTCTCAACCCACTGAGCCACCCAGGCAGTCCTTTTCAGCCTGCTTTTTAAATGTGATTTGTAATATACATCCTTCCTTGTGAATGAATGTATATATAATCGTTTGTAACGGCTGCATCGTATTTTACCGGAAGAATAAATTGCGATTATTTTTCAAAACAATCTCCTGTTTTGGACATCAAGTCTGTTTGCAGTTCTTGATGGTTTTCTTTTCTAATGGTGTCTTTTTCTAGTTTTGGTACCAGGGCAATGGTGGCCACATACAATGAGTTTAGAAGAGTTCCCTCTTCTGTTTTTGGGAAAGTTTGAGAAGGATTGGTATTAATTCAAATGTTTGATCAAATGGACCTGTGAAGCCATCTCATCATGGACTCCTTCTCTTTGTTGGGAGGTTTTTGACGACTGATTCTATCTCCTTGCTAGTAATCAGTCTGTTCAGATTTTCCCTTTCTTCATGATTCCATCTTGTTAGGTTTGTGTTTCTAGGAATTTGTCCATTTCTTGCAGTCTTGTCCAGTTTGTTGACATGTAATTATTCACAGTAATCTCTTATAATCCTTTGTATTTCTGAGGTATCAGATGTGATATCTCCTTCTTGTTTCTAATTGTATTTATCGGAGTCCTCTTTTTTTTTTTTTTCTTGGTAAATCTAGCTAAGGTTTGGCCAATTTTGTTAATCTTTTCAAAGAAAGCTTTTAGTTTTGTCGACCTTTTCTGTTGTCTTTTATTCTCTATTTCATTTATTTCTGGTCTGATCTTTGTTATTTTCTCTCTGGTACTAACTTTGGGGTTCATTTGTTCTTTTTCTATATCCTTGAGGTGTAAAGTTAGATTATTTATTTGAGATTGTTCTGCTCTCTTCATGTAGACATTTATCCCTATGAACTTCCCTTTTATTTTTTTATTTTTTTTTATTTTTTTTAAAGATTTTATTTATTTATTTGACAGAGATAGAGACAGCCAGCAAGAGAGGGAACACAAGCAGGGGGTGGGAGAGGAAGAAGCAGGCTCACAGTGGAGGAGCCTGATGTGGGGCTCGATCCCACAACGCCGGGATCAACGCCCTGGCAGACGCTTAACCACTGTGCCACCCAGGCGCCCCAATGAACTTCCCTTTTAGAACTCCTTTTCCTACATCTTGTAAATCGAGGATGTTGTATTTCAATTTTCATTTGTCTCATGGTATTTTTTTAACTTCTCTTTTTATTTTTTCTTTGACCGTTTTGTTGTTCAGTAGCATGTAGTTTAATCTCCATGTGTTTGTGAATTTTCCAGTTTTCTTCTTATAATTGATTTCTAGTTTCATACAATTGTGGTTGGAAAAAACACTTGATATAATTTCAACACTCTTAAATTTGTTAAAGCTTTCTTTGTGGCCTCCCATAGGATATGTCATGGAGAATGTTCCTTATGCATTTGAGAAAAAGTATATTCTGCTTTTGAATAGAATGTTCTGTATGTGTCTAAGTCCATCTGGTCTAATGTGTTGTTCAAGGCCAATGTTTCCTTATTGATTTTCTGTCTGAATGATCTATGCATTGATATAAGTGGGGCATTAAAGTCTTCCACTATTATTGTATTGCTGTCTATTTCTCCCCTTAGGTCTGTTAACATTTACTTTATACATTTAGGCGCTCCTATGTTGTGTGCATAAATGCTTACGAATGTTATATCCTCTCATTGTATGACCTCTTCATCATTATGTAATGCCCTTTATCTCTTATTTCAGTCTGTGTTTTGGAATCTTTTTCTTTTTTCTGATATAAGTATACCCACCTCTGCATCCTATTAGTTTCCTGACATGCAGTTCTTTAGGTAGTCGCCAACGTTCTTTGAGTTGTTCATTTTATGAATATAATATATCATAACAAAAAATCTGAATGGTCTGAATAGCAAAACAGAGCCAACAATCAGGATTTGACCCTAATAACAACTGCCAAAGCTCCGTATTATGTCACCAGGGTAGAATTTATTTTAGTACATCTTAGCGGAAAATTGCTCTGGAACTATTTTGTTAGTGGAATTTTTTTTTCCACTGAGCTTTTCAAATACAATGATGCTTTTCTAAGTGTCTGAGCCTATTTGGGATTTTATAACAAAATACCGCAGACTGGATGGCTTAGAAACAACAGAAATTTATTTCTCATAGTTCCAGAGGTTGAGTGTATGAAACCAGGGAACCATCAAGATCAGGGGAGGGTCCTCTCCTGGTTGCAGACTTCTTATACTCTCACATGATAGAAAAGGACAAGGATACCCTCTGAGGCTTCTTTTATAAGGGTCTTCATCTTATCACCTAATCACCTGATTCGTGTTGTTAAAGGGACATAAGAAATAGATGATGCAACTGACCAGGTGTCAGAATTTCTGCCTCTTACCTTCCTCTGCCCAAAATATATTTTACAAGTAGCATAATAAAGGTATGCTTGCCTTTTTGAAGCAGTACATTTTTAAATCATGCTTAAAGTTGAATATTTTCTGCATTGACACATACTTGCCAGTCAGTCGAAATCCCTACCTACTAATACCATCTTATTAGTATTTCCACATGTGAATTTTGGAAGGACGGAAAATTCAGACCATTGCATAGGTATATTCTGATTTTATTCAAAGTTCTTTGGCTTATAAGGAAGGCATAAAAATGCCTCTAGATGAGCTCAAGTCAATGGGTGAAGAATATTTAGAATATCAACATCATAGAAATGAAAAATAATTTGATTTTAGCAATATTGGAAACTTATCAGGGACAGAGGAAACTACGTGTTCTTGGACCACATGATCTCTAATCTCTACGTTCCTCTGTTTAGTTGTTGAGTTTTCTTCTTTCTGGAGATCAGATTCCTCTGTGTACTTATAATTTTGTCCCCCATTTCTTTGGTTTTATGTGGCTTTGGCTCTTATTGATGTCCACCCCATTGCACCAGCTCCTTGCAAGCTTTTAGTGAGGACTGACCACAGGCACTGTGTCTTGTCTAATTGATGAGAGAGAGCACCTCAATACTCACTGGCTTGACTCAGAGACAGGGGAGGAGGGCATGGCTGCCTGATAGTAGATCCATGTTCATTTCCACGTGTTCTTTCTGCAGTGGTTGGGGAAAGTGTGTTTCCCTGAGAAGGAATTCTAAATCATGTTTTCTGCACTTTGTTTATTAAGGCCATAAACTAGCTCTTAGTAGAAACGTTCAAACAGTTATGGCTGCATACAACTAAAAGAAAATTTAATGTAAATAAATAAATATATTTAAGATTAAGTGTTAAGAAATAAGTAAAATAACAGATGATCTCTACAGAAATTTCTGAGGATTAAAATAAAATGTAAAGCTTCTCAAGACTCCAATATTTGCATTTAACTAGAAAACTTCTATATGACATTGTATACATAGGAGCTTTTGACAATTTTCAAGCTTAGTCCATAAGTCTTGCCCTGATAGTCATTATTTTTTTTTATTCCCTTTTTTTTGTTTCTGTTTACTGAAGTTCCATACATTTCCTTCAGGAGAAAGAGAGAGAAAAGAGAGAGAGAAAATGCAAAGGTGTAAAATGAAGTGTCATGAATGATAAAACAACCAAAATATGTTGTCTGGCATAAAAAGTAGATCTCAGTAATGAAGGAGCATCACATGAGATGTTTGAAATCCAAATGAGTGAATCCACCTGACCAATATTCCCTCATCACTAGTGGGCATGGAATAGTAATGGTCATAATGACATTGATAATTAAAACAATAATAGAAAGAAAAATATGATTCTGCCACAGTCCTATTATGCTTATCTCAAAAGTCTGGGCAAACTTTTAAAAAGTTTGAACAGAGAAAAACCATGTTCATGGAAATCCTGAACATCTTACCTTCTCCTTTGTCCTCTAAGTTGGCAGCTGCACATAGAGCTTTGATTCCTGGCCCCCAACCAGTGTCCATGTCACCACCGAGCTGCCCACATTCCCCTCCATCTGGCCTCTGCGGCTGACAGCACAGCTGCACTATGAGCCTCTCAGTCCTCACTTGGACTTGGAGACAATCTCCTAATAGTGTTCTCACCATATGTCATGATTCAACCTATTTTACATTCCGTGCCCCAAATACAGTTCCAACCTTGTCAGTTGATGCCTTCTCATTGCAATCAGGTCTTCCCTGGTACTCTATTATTTTTATTTTTTTAATTTTTTTTTTAAGATTGATTTATTAATATGAGAGAGAGAGAGAGAGTGGGTAGAGGGACAGAGGGAAAGAGACTCAAGCAGATTCCATGCTGAGCACAGAGCCTGACAGGGGCCTCGATCCTAGGACACAAAAATCAGACCTGAGCTGAAACCAAGAGCGGAGGCTTAACCATCTGCACCAACCAGGGGCCCCTCCTTGGTACTCTTTTAAACCTATGCTCAGAAACTACCTTACTCTCTGCCATCAGTTGAATGTCATCTACTACCAAGAAATGCCTTGAATGCCACTCTCTATGTTAAAGATTTCTTCATGTTACACTGGTATGTTGTTTTTTGCTCTAAACTGTAAAGCCTCCAAAGCTCTTTGACTTGCTCTATATTTATATTCATGTCATATCAGTTTTACGGGATTTGCTTACCACACAAGGACTGCATCATATTAATCCCAAACCACATTGAATTTTGAATTTAATAAATACAATTAAATAAACTGAATGTCCTTATAGTTGATTATGAAAAATTCATTTAAATATTACATTATCCTAATTATATTTTCAAATTGGTACTTTCTTCTTTAAGAAACTTATGTCAATGCACCATTTATTATGAAACTTTAATTTGTGAGAGACACTCAGAACTCTGGCCAGCCATTTCCTTTAAGTTTGCTTCCTTATTTAAAACTAATTTCTAAACATGCTGTGTTTTACTTCCTTTCACTGTCTTCCAGTTGATTTGTGAAATAATGAAGATTTTTCGTTTTGTACATAGGAAGACAAATCATGACAAAATCCTTTCATTCCTGTGTGGATTAAATAAAGTTGGCCTTTGCTTCAGGAAAAATAAAAGCAAGTCTTATACAGGTTGGCTAAAAATTTGTCTTCTCTTTAAACCATAAGTCCTCCAAATAACATGGTTTCTAGAAGGAACTCTGTTCCCCTTGGTTTAAAAATGAATGCTATAACTAACACTGTTTGCATCAGTAAATTTCTTATAAAAATCTTACTTTGCTTGTTAAATCCTAAGTGATTGTCTGAAAAACTCATAATAAAACTTTTGATTTTTGTCTTCTTTCAAATTACAAAGTTCATACATATTAGTTGGAAATTTTTCTTTCCTTACTTTCTACTCTCAGACATACTCTTCAGAGATGGCGTCTGTCATTCCAAAACCTGAGTTACGCATATCAAGACCCATCCCCACATGTACGTGAACATACAAATATGCATTCAGAGAGTATTTTAAACATTCATTTTTAAATTGGGACTATAGTTGGCATGTCTAGGTATATATGAATTGTAGTGGTTTTAAGTAATTAGTCCAAAACAATTTATACACTGTTTGTTTGTTTGCTTTTTTTCCCCCTTCATGTATGAAGCAATTTAAGAAAATTATGGAAGATACAATTGGCAGGACTTATTTTTGCCGCCAGGTATGAAAGATAACTCAAAATTTCCCTAAGCATTTTGTAGTCCCTAAACTCTCACTGACTTGTAGAACTACGCCTTATGTATTTATGACCTTCTTATACAGCAGAACAGAATCTATTCCAAGGCAAGATTACAACGTGTGTGTTATATATGAGCTGCAGGGAATTCTCGCCTTCAAAGCGATCCATTATGGTTGGAATTTATTGCAAGCTGAGGTCTATCCATGCTTCTCACAGTTGCATAGGGAGCTAAAGTTGAAAGGGGCAAGATTTCCAAGTGACCTGATTATGTCTGATTTATGGGCACGTAGCAGGACTAAGTAGGGGCTCAGTGTACAGTGTATTTGATTCCCTCCTTACAAGATTGTGACCTTTCTGTCTCAGCACCACCACGCTCCTACTCAATATAGTGTTAGAAGTTGAGAGGAAATGGTTTTATAGGTCTCTTCTAAAGTTCTCTTTAGAAGAACTTAATTCACCTGTCTTCTAAGGGGTGCCAAGGGCTAACAGCACAAGTATTTGTTTTTTTTGTTTGCTTGTTTGTTTTTATCTTTGTGATATTTTGTGGGTTTTGTGTTTGTTTTGTTTTGTTTTGTTTTGTTTGGTTGTTGCTTGTTTTGTTTTACTTTACAATTGAAATATGCAGGACTTTCCTTAAAAATCTATTAAACACTTTCAAACTGATAGTAAAAATGGAAAGACCTGATCTTTTTAAATGATCTTTTTGCCTCAAGGTTGCAGATTTTCAGTGATGGGCTTGCTTTATAAGATGGTCCATTCTATTCTGTGCTGATCTAGATTAATTCAAAGCCTCTACTTATATTGAAGAAAAAAAGTTTTGTGATTTTTTTATTCATTGTTGTTATTTCTGCTCTCTGACACTGCAGTGAATAAGCTAATAGGTCTTTTCAAAATAACCATTCAGATATCTACTGCATCTTGCATTTTTTTAGCTTAAATATCCTCAATTTTTATCACACTTTCTCAAGGTGGTCAGACTTCACATTCTATCTGCCCATAAAATGGCGCTAACTATACCGCACCTGTCTCTGCATCTGATACTATTAATGAATATGAAGTTGGTATTCCTGGCCCAGCAGTCCATTTACAGTGTTGGTGTGTAAGCCCATCTTTTATTCATCAAAATTTCACAATTATATTTCCATGTTAATGTTCATAGCCATGTATTGCACATGGGCATTCTTTTTTGTCCTGATACCAATAAGGTAAATTAAATTTATTATTGTAAAAATATATCATTATATAACCTGGTATTCTGACATTAAAATGATTTTGAATGTTGCCTTTCATCCTTAAATGTGTGATATATACTTCTGAGCTTTGTGACTTTCACTGATTTTATACACAGGACTTTAATGCCTTCATTTATGTCAGTAATTAAAAGGAAAATGGGGTATATATTAGAACACAGAACTAAAAGGCCCTTCATCAGATATCTTCCTGCATATGTTAATGGTTATTAAATTTATTCTCTCTAGGTATATTTATTCAGTAAGGTACAAATAAATTAAAATGCTTTTTTCTTTACCGGCTATAAAAAATACCTTGAAATTCAACAAAGTTTGCTTCAGTTTAGATATGGTCTCTATAGCATTCTTCTCACTTAGGAATGTGGCCTGTGACATTTTTAATGAACCTATCCTAGCTTCCAGTGATCATTGCTGTGTCTTTAAATCAGTTCCTCTTTTTTTTTTTAAAGTTTTTACTTATTTATTTGTCAGAGAGACAGAGAGAGAGGGGGAGAGAAAGAGCACAAGCAGGAGGAGCTGCAGGCAGAAGCAGAAGCAGGCTCCCCACTGAGCAAGGAACCCGATGTGGGACTCGATCCCAGGACCCCGGGATCATGACCTGAGCCGAAGGCAGATGCTTAACCGACTAAACCACCCAGGCATCCCATTCAAATCGGTTTCAATCCAAATATTTAATAATTTATTTCGTAATCTAAGATGATCAGTTTGTATTTTATAAGTTCCATATATTTTGCTTTCTTGGGAATTTAACTTTTTGTAAATAAAAAAACAATTCACATCTGCTAGGTGTGCCTGGCCCAGGGTAACCTCGGGTGATACTTACAGTGATCCTATCATGTCAGTGTTTATTTTTATCCCTACTTGTAGAGAGGAGCAAACGAAGCACTGAGAGATTTTGTTCCGAGTGTACAGTTAGTAGGTCACCATAACTGGTCGGGAGCCACATAGTCTGACATGGGGAGGTCACGATTACCTACTGCAGGCACAGTATAGTTAATGGGCAGAGAGCCTCAGTCCTGACAACACCACACACCAGGCTTCATGGACCTTCCAGCACAGTGAAGGGAGGCGGACTGAAATCAATATATAAAATGTGTAATATGCCAAGAGGTGGGTGAGAAATGCAATAAAGAAAAATAAACAGTGAGGGGAGAAGTTGGAAGGAGAGAGCAGACTGGGGGCCTTATCTTTCAGACGGGTGGCGAGAATACATCATCCTGATAAAACGACGTATTGAGAGGGAAATTTTTATAAGCTCGAAGAAGATTTAAAAATCACAAAGGAATATTTTGTAGTGTTAAGCAATTTGACTCAAGGGTCAAAGAGATGTAGGTTTGCGTCCTAATTCTGAAAGCTCTTGGCCGTGTGACCTGAGTTAGTAAGTGCCCTTTGGATGACACTCTTCCCCTTCAGGAATTTATCATTAAAAAAGGGGGGCAGGTGGACACCTATTTATGTACAGATTATTTATTGAAATACGGTTTGTGAAGACAGAAGTAGACAGTACAGAACATCTTAATATTAGTTTGTGCTAAGATAAATTGTGCTATAGACTCAGAATGGAGTACCGTTAAATCACATAATAGAGCGTCATTGTGCATACCAAAATGCCGTAGTAAATCTGTATTTACATGGATGATTCATGGTGTGTGCATCTGTGTGTGTGTGTAATAGGTGTATATGTGGAGAAAGACTAACAGATAAGCATTTAAATGTATAGAACGAGAAAGTTTGGTTGGATTGTGAACAGATTCTCTTCTTTTGACTATATTTTACTTTTTACCAGATATAAACGTATATTTTAGCAAAAGTGTAAATGAGCACACATATCGTGCAACCCCACTTCCTCAAGGATTTTATCATTAACCTATTGTTTTTATGGATTGCAAGATCATGTTGTTGTTTTTTAACTTTTTAAGGGACAGACTCCGTTTTTCCCCTGCATCTCTGCCCTGGTTTTGTGATTGTACTCATCACCAGTCCTCAGATGGCCTGCATGTTTGCCGAGATCCTATATTTTGAGACACAAATCGAACAATGAAATCATCACAATGGCCTTTTCTTATCTTTAAAAGAAGGCAAATGGATCAATTTTTATAGATGATTCTTACTTTTGAATGAACAAGCTTAGAACNGATGATTCTTACTTTTAAATGAACAAGCTTAGAACATTTTATGAAACAAGTGCACTTTGACCGTCATTGAGAAGCTTCTGTTTCCATGCTTTATTTATTTATTTATTTATTTTTTTAAAGATTTTATTTATTTATTTGACAGAGATAGAGACAGCCAGTGAGAGAGGGAACACAAGCAGGGGGAGTGGGAGAGGAAGAAGCAGGCTCATAGCAGAGGAGCCTGATGTGGGGCTCGAACCCACAACGCCGGGATCACGCCCTGAGCCGAAGGCAGACGCTTAACCGCTGTGCCACCCAGGCGCCCCCATGCTTTTTTTAAAAAAATGCAATTTCTGTATTACAGCCCCCGATGAGCATACACTCCATCGTGGTGCAAGTCCAGTGCGTCAACAAGAAGGTGGGCACTGTGATCTACCATGAAGTTCGGATCGTGGTGAGGGACAGGAACGACAACTCACCCATGTTCAAACACGAGAGCTACTACGCCACCGTGAACGAGGTCGGTTTCCAGCTCCTGTTCCTTTGTGCCCTTTTCATTGATCTGTGTAGCTCACTGGATACTGTTCGTGACTTGAAATGATGCTCCACAGTCATAGGCTTAACTGTTTGGAAATATCACCAAAAAAATTTTTTTTAAGGAACAGTGAGATCTTCAGAAGAAATAAAATCTGGGTGATGTCTGATAAGATTTCAGGAATTCATTTTGCTATAGGCAAAATCTAATTTGCTGATAGTAATGACCCAAAAAATTGGTATTTTGATCATCTCTGACAATTTAATGCCCAAACCCACATGTATGTTTACTGAGGCTCAGAGGAGTTATTTATTCTCATGGTAACTTGGTGAACTAATGGTTTTCCACATCTCTGAGGTCGTAGCAGGAATTAAATACTGGAAGAGAATATCTATTTGAGATCCTTTTAATTTAAAGCCATTTCTTAATTTAATTATTATTTTTTTATTTTTATTTTTATTTTT
>NC_048223.1:47895308-48061898 GCF_002007445.2 Ailuropoda melanoleuca
CAGTCAAAACTAGAGGCTCTGACGGCCAGGGTCACCGAGGCAGAGGAACGCGTTAGCGAATTGGAGGATGGGTTAGTAGAAGAAAAAACGAAAATAGAAGCTGGTCTTAAAAAAATCCACGCCCACGAATGTAGATTACGGGAGATTACTGACTCTATGAAACGATCCAATGTCAGAATCATCGGCATCCCTGAAGGGGTGGAGAAAAACAGAGGTCTAGAAGAGATATTTGAACAAATTGTAGCTGAAAACTTCCCTAATCTAGCAAGGGAAACAAGCATTCGTGTCCAAGAGGCAGAGAGGACCCCATCCAAGCTCAACCAGGACAAACCTACGCCACGGCATGTCATAGTGCAATTCGCAAATATTAGATCCAAGGATACAGTATTGAAAGCGGCCAGGGCAAAGAAATTTCTCACGTACCAAGGCAAAGGTATCAGGATTACGTCAGACCTGTCTACAGAGACCTGGAATGAGAGAAAGGCTTGGGGGGGCATTTTTAAAGCTCTTTCAGAGAAAAACATGCAGCCAAGGATCCTTTATCCAGCAAAGCTGTCATTCAGAATTGATGGAGAAATAAAGACGTTCCAAAATCGCCAATCATTAACCAATTTCGTAACCACGAAACCAGCCCTACAGGAGATATTAAGGGGGGCTCTATAAAGGTAAAAAGGCCCCAAGAGTGATACAGAGCAGCAAGTCACAACCGATACAAAGACTTTAAAGAGAAATGGCATCATTAAAATCATATCTGTCAATAATCTCTATCAATCTAAATGGCTTAAACTCTCCCATAAAACGCCACAGGGTTGCAGATTGGATAAAAAGACATGACCCATCCATTTGCTGTCTACAAGAGACTCATTTTGAACCCAAAGATGCATTCAGACTTAGAGTAAGGGGATGGAGTACCATCTTCCACGCAAATGGACCTCAAAAGAAAGCTGGAGTAGCAATTCTCATATCAGATAGACTGGATTTTAAACTAGAGGCCATAGAGAGAGATACAGAAGGGCACTATATTATTCTTAAAGGAAGTATTCAACAAGTGGATATGACAATTATTAATATATATGCCCCCAACAGGGGAGCAGCAAGATACACAAGCCAACTCTTAACCAAAATAAAGAGACATATAGATAAGAACACAGTAATAGTAGGGGACCTCAACACCCCACTATCAGAAATAGACAGAACACCCTGGCAAAAACTAAGCAAAGAATCAAAGGCTTTGAATGCCATACTCGACGAGTTGGACCTCATAGATATATATAGAACACTACACCCCAGAACCAAAGAATACTCATTCTATTCAAATGCCCATGGAACATTCTCAAGAATAGATCATGCTCTGGGACACAAAACAGGTCTCAGCCAATACCAAAAGATTGAAATTATCCCCTGCATATTCTCAGACCACAACGCTCTGAAATTGGAACTCAACCACAAGGAAAAACCTGGAAGAAACTCAAACACTTGGAGGCTAAGAACCATCCTGCTCAAGAATGACTCGATAAACCAGGAAATCAAAAAACAAATTAAACAATTTATGGAGACCAACGAGAATGAATACACAACGGTCCAAAACCTATGGGATACTGCAAAGGCAGTCCTAAGGGGGAAATACATAGCCATCCAAGCCTCACTCAAAAGAATAGAAAAATCTAAAATGCAGTTTCTATATTCTCACCTCAAGAAACTGGAACAGCAACAGAGGGACAGGCCTAACCCACTGACAAGGAAGGAGTTGACCAAGATTAGAGCAGAAATCAATGAATTAGAGACCAGAACCACAGTAGAGCAGATCAACAGGACTAGAAGCTGGTTCTTTGAGAGAATCCATAAAATTGATAGACCACTGGCAAAACTTGTCCAAAAACAAAGAGAAAGGACTGAGATTATTAAAATTATGACTGAAAAGGGAGAGGTCACGACCAGCACCATTGAAATTGCAAGGATTATTAGAAACTTTTATCAACAGCTATATGCCAAAAAACTAAACAATCTGGAAGAGATGGAGGCCTTCCTGGAAACCTATAAACTACCAAGACTGAAACAGGAAGAAATAGATTTCTTAAATAGGCCAATTAACTATGAAGAAATTGAGTCAGTGATAAACAACCTTCCAAATAATAAAACTCCAGGCCCAGACGGTTTTCCTGGGGAATTCTACCAAACATTCAAAGAAGAAATAATACCTATTCTCCTAAAGCTATTTCAAAAAATAGAAACAGAAGGAAAGCTACCAAACTCATTCTATGAGGCTAATATTACCTTGATCCCCAAACCAGGCAAAGACCCCCTCAAAAAGGAGAATTACAGACCGATTTCTCTAATGAATATGGATGCCAAAATCCTCAACAAGATCCTTGCTAATAGAATCCAACAGTACATTTAAAAGGATTATCCATCATGACCAAGTGGGATTCATACCTGGGATGCAAGCATGGTTCAACACTCGCAAATCAATGTGATACATTATATCAACATGATTAAAGAATTTTTTAAAAAATATTAAGTATTACTGCTTTCATTAGAACGTGCTTTTTTGTTGTTTTGCTTTCTTTTGTTTTTCCATTTGAGCCAAAATCCATGGGCCAAGAAGCCCTTTTCTGTTATTTAAAAAAACAAAACCAAAACCAAAAACAAAAAACAATGGTTACTCTGTTAATTTTTTTGTTACTCCACTAAGAAAATTTTTCTAATGTATCTCTGATATCAGCTATTATGTATACTTCAGACACATTGCACATTATTTTTACCTCCCAGATGTTATTTTTAAGCTTAAAAACTCTGTACCTGCTTTATAGGAGGAATGTGTACTTGGGGCATTAAACACAGCATTGGGCCTTTAACCTCTACATACTTGCTTTTTCAAATTATTTAAAATGCATTTTATTTATTCAGTATCCTTCTGCTCATAAAAATTGGAGAAATGATGTTTCTTATAACATAAGCCTTTGCAGATTGAATTGCTAAAAAAAAAAAAAAGCCATAAACTCTTCTTTCAAGGTTAATAGGACAAGTTTACTGGTCAAAGTTAACTTTTTTGAGCTGCTTTTATTAAACAGGTTCTTGCTAAAACAGACACATGTTAATTAATGTAATTAACCGTGTTACATGATTAATTATTGTAGCGCGTGAAACATACTCTTTGTGATTTTGCTGCTTTTGCTTGAGTGCTAACTCTATTCGTGAATAAACTGGTATCAGATTAATTATCTCAGGCAGCAGATCTCATAGTAAAACCCACTCTTGCACCTCATTTAACAGTTCCTGGGGCCCCGTCTTTAGTTCCTTTTTTGTGAAGAAATTTACAATGTTCAGTTTGAATCTCAGAGTGCCCTGAGTGGTCTGACTACTTCTGCTCCCCCACCCACCTTCTCAGCCCCTTGCTGAAAAATAACCTTTTCAAGTACTATTTTAAACTTATCACTCTCCTATTCAGAAATTGTGTAAAATTTCTCATTATTTTCTGGAAAAAGGTCATCTGTCTCCACTGGCTGACTTTCAAGGCCTTCCATAATCTGACCTTTCCTTGGTGTGTTCTTAGCACGAGGTTCTCTCTGTTACTGCCTCACTGTCCAGGTTAATTTCCGCAGGTCTCACAAACATTTCCATTTCTAAGGCTACGCTCACACTGTGCCTTGTACTTATAACCGGATCCTCCCTACCTTGCAACTCTTCCATTTTTATTTATCTTTTCAAGTTTAACTCAAGACCTATTTCCATGTCCTATTTCCGTAGTCACCCCTGACTGCTCACAGTCACTGATGCTTGGTCCATCCAGACTCTAAACTTCTAAAGCCTCTGGATAAACATCATTTGGAGTGATACAAATTTATAGACAAGTTAAACCTTTTATCATCTTTAACGTTATTTGGAGAAGCCCAGGTCTCTTTGCAAAGCTGCTCATATCGGGTTCTCTCTCACACATTTCCCTAAAGTCAACCGAGGCAATCCTGCACGGATGCAAGGGCTTTCCTTCTTTGGTTTGATTCTGAGAACACGTGTAATCGATGGTCATATCCCCCTCCATTTGATTTTGCTCAAACTTTTTGTATTTAATTGCTTGGAAAGAACCAAAAGTTTCTTTAAACTGTGAAACATAATCCCAAGAAAAAAATGAAATTTAGCTATTTTTCTCACCCTTCACTTATTTGAAGAGATATTCCGTAGATCTTAATGTAAATGGCTTCTATACACACACACACACACTGCAATTATGTGTACATATACGCACAAATGTGTATATATGTATTAATGTATGTATATATATTGTCACTCATATACTTCATATAAACCCTGCACATTTATAAATATAAATATTGATGTAAATATAAATATATATATCCCTGCCTCCTGCAACTAAAATGCTGCCTCTCTGCCTATAAAATTAAATTAAATTACATTAAATAGATTTTACTGCATGCAAGTTTGCAAGATATTTTCCATGAGATTTCTCCTTTCAGTACAAGATATACAGTTAATGTAGTTAAGACAAGAAGGATCTAAATGTTTCTCAGAAAATTTTAAAAATCGCTCACAGTTTAATAGATTGTTGATGTCAAAATATTTTACACTTCATTAAAATCCAAAAGACAGGTAAAAAGTCATTACCACAGATTTATGAAACAAGCTTCCAAAATTAAAGTCATGGTAACTCCCTGTCCTTATTCACCCTAGAAAACAGACACTAGGGGGAGGAGCAAGAATTGGCTACATTACGTGGTTAACTGGTCACAAAGCTAGGAATAAAACCCAAGTCCGTGGTTCAATAATTTCTTCACTACTTACTAATAGACGTCTACATGCTATATTATCACCACTTTTATGTAACCGATTTTAGAACTAAATATCAGGGATTATGCTTATAATATTATATCATAATATTATAATCACAATCATTATTTTTATTTATTTTTTTATTTTCTACATGCAATTCTTCATTTATTCTAAACATCATGTCAAGTTTTAAAATTGGATGTATTTTATATGTTGTATATCCCATGGTTGAGCTATAGATAAATATATACAGATGCAACTGAAATTTTAAAAAATATTTAACCTGTGAAAAGGAAGGATTGCCTGACCATAAAAATTTTGCACTGGCAGCAAATACATCACTGAAATTATGTATGTGTTCTAGATGAAAAGTTAGCAGATTTTCCTGAAAGGACCAGATGGTAAATATTTTAGCCCTGTGAGCTGTACTATCCCTATTCCAACTACTCAACTCTGCCATTACAGTGTGGAAAGGTACCAAAAGTCCTGGATTGAGAATCTGGAGCTTAAGAAAATGTCCCACATCGTAGCTTTGTGTAGGTTAGATTAGTGTTTTGAAGTAGGTCTTCCTATGCCTCAGTTTTCATGCCCTGCGGGCAGCTTTCTGCACTGGATGGACACCATTCATGGAAGGAAAATCCCATATGTCCAGAGTTACAGGTCTGTCCTTCCATTCCCCACATCCTTTTTGTTTAGATCCCATGTTAAAGCATTGTTGCTGTTGTTTTTTTTAACATTGAAGTTGTTTTCTCTGTTACAGTCTTATACCTGTAAAATATTTTAAAATCAATTTAAGAAAAGCAGAGTGGGCAAAATATCTGCAAATGGAAGAATGAGTAAAAACAGGAAATGTTCAAATATTTTGCATTACTGTCAAAATGAGGACTGTTGAATGAAATATTTTATGAGCCTATTTTAAGTAATTCAATGCATAAAATGTCGTCTTTTTTACTCTTTTTAAATATGTTCTTCTATTCATGTTTCAAGAATTTACCAAAATATTTGCCTGTATCTAACTACCCAGCAGGAATTATAGCAAGTTTATAATCCCTTGTTTGTGAGCAGGGCATCAGACATTGCAAGTATTTTTTTCTCTCTGGGTAATTGGAGACCCTCAATTAATTTTGGACAATTGTATCATTAAGTAATTAGTCTAGTTGTTTTGAAGAACAGATTGCACAGTCTAATTGTAGCTGATCATTCTTAAGCAATTTTTGAAGATAAATATTTTCTGGCTGTGGTGTCTCTAATAACACATGCATCTCATTACCCAAAATTACTTTTGACATAAAAAGCAAACAAGGGCAAGTCAAGGCAGACATTAAAGCCTGCAAAGAAATAATCTCAAAATTATACAGAGGTTATATTTGCCCTGGTCTTTAATGATCTCTTCACAGTTGGTGTACTTTTTTAGTCAATACTAATTTGTTCTTTTTATCACCTTAAATATCATCTTAAATGTACTTAGCTGCTGCGACATGATGTGTTTTATTAGAGATCATTTGTTGGCAGTTTCTGGAAGAATGTTCCCTTGCCATCTCTCAATAGGTGGATGATTTATGGTCTCTTGGAAGGAAGGAAGGAAGGAAGGAAGGAAGGAAGGAAGGAAGGAAGGAAGGGAAGGAGGGAGAAAAGGAATTTAAATTTTGAGTTATTTTAAGCTTGTAATTTTCAATTTAGAAAGCTTTTCAGTTAGATAGCTTAGATTTTCTTTTACTTTGCTTTAAAAATATGCTGACTGCAAAATGTTTTGTAATTCATAATGGATTGAAAGGTGTGCATGGTTTCTTTGTATTAGGTAGGGTGCTTTATGTAGTGACATTTTCTATCCTTTTATTCAAATTGAGACTAATTGTAATCTTACAGCTTCAGAAGGAGAAGAACTTAGTTCAAAATGCAGCTTTGTACAAAATGTGCCTTTCTTCAGATTTCACTAGTCTCTGTGTTGTTTAGTTTAATTAGGCTTTACTAATTTATAGTTTTATTTCATTGATTTGGTTAGATTATTTACTTAGTTTCAAATATCAGCAGAGGAATATATGCAGTTTCTAAAAATTATAATAATAAAGAAAATGTATTCTCTTTGTTATTTTAGTACTATATTTCCTGTAATGATTTAATCCTATATTCATTCCTTAAAACATTTTTTTTTATTATTTAGTCCTTCGTGTTTTCTTAAATAATTTGGTTAAACAAATACACTAAATATTTGTGTTAATGCTTTTGTATTCCACTAAATACTTTAGGGGTAAGGATCTCACTTCTAATAAATTTCAAACTAACATCTTTGCTTCAGATATTACTTTTAAAATATAAACGTTGTATGTGTGAAAAATTGCCTTATGCAAGGACAACAGTAGTTGAGTTAGAGCTCTAGAATTATGGGTGATTTTTAAAAATTTGTGATTTCTGGGGTGCCTGAGTGGTTCAGATTGTTAAGTGTCTGCCTTCGGCTCAGGTCATGATCCCAGGGTCCTGGGATCGAGCCCCACATCGGGCTCCCTGCTCAGCAGGAAGCCTGCTTCTCCTTCTCCCTCTGCTGTTCCCCCTGCTTGTGCTCTCTCGCTCTCTCTGTCAAATAAATAAATAAAATCCTTAAAAAAATAAATAAATAAAAATTTGTGATTTCTGCTATGTTCATAATGAGGTGATGTTTTGCCTACCTAAGAGTGGTGTGTTAATAGAAAATGTTTTGTTAAAGTGGAGACTTTAAATTAAGTTCAAAGATCTGCCTTTTTGTTTCTAATCAGTGTTAAATGATAGCAGGACAGCCTTTTGAAAGTCCTATTTTTAGGTAAGCTATGATCCACAGGTAAAACACGACCTACTGCCACCTGCTTTCATATGGCCTCTGCAATTTCAGTGTATGTAAGTACAATTTTATTACAATGCAACCATGCCCATTCACCGTATATTGTGAATGTGCCAAGAGCAGAGCTGAGCAGTTGTGTAACCAAACCTAAGTGAGCCGGCTCATTGGTGAGTCAGAGACGGCACCGGGTGAGTGGAGCGGTCACACAAAGTAAACTTCATTGGCAGTAAATAAGGAGATCATGGGGAATAACTTCCATAGCTGGGACTCCTCAACTTCCTTTTATTTAGGATTAGGATGAATATTTAGATGGGGGGGCCTTGTCATCATATGTAGAGATGGGCATGAGGTCATGCATGTGTCTTGAGGAAACCAGCCTATACACACTTTGTCTGTTGTGTAAATGAGGCTCATGTTCCTCCCTGGGCGGAGATTTTTTAGTATTGTAATGAAGTAAATGTAGTTGTTGGTCATTGTAGAGGTCATTCCATCATCCACTTGCACAGGCGTGAGTCAGGTGTTAAGCTCAAACTGGGCTGGGTGGTCTGGGCCAGCTGGAGGTCATGTCAGGACAGTTGCTTGAGGGAGGGGTAGTTTCCGGTTTCCATTTGTCTGAGTTAAGAGATAACCTGGAGAAAAAGGGAAAATGTGGGACAAAGGTTGGTGAGTACAAGCAAGTGGGCAGTCAAGGTCAGGTCTTGGAGTCTAGCTGGTGACAGCTGCAGTTGAACCAGGATGGCCCACAAAGCTGGAAATATTTACAACATGGCCTTAACTGAAAAAGTTCCCTCACCCTTGTTTTCACTCCCCTTGAGATGTTAACAAGATATCATCATATACGGGCTCCTGGGTGGCACAGTCATTTAAGTGTCCGACTCTTGGTTGTGGCTCAGGTTGTGATCTCAGGGTCATGAGATCAAGCCCCACATTGGGCTCCATACTCAGCACAGAGTCTACTTTAGACTCTCGCTGCCTCTCCCTCCCACTCATGTGCACTCTCACTCTCTCTCAAATAAATAAATAATTCTTTTTAAAAAAAGGATGTCATATAACGATAGAGAATATATATGACTTAGTATTTACTTGGTGAATATATATATACAAATATTCATACATATATTTTTCTAAGTTTATAATTAACTCAGAAACTTGGAAAAATACTATTCAGAAGTTATGTATATAATATACAATCACATATTATTTATATTATACATTATAAAATAAAGTAATTAAAAGGTTGAATTCAAGGAAATTGCCAATGTTCATCTATTTTTGACCTACAAAATGGCAACTGAATAACATTCTATAAATAAAAAGTATGTTAAATAAAACTTGATGCCACTGTATTACCACAATATTGTGACCTTAGAAATACATACTTTGTGTCTTTTATCAACCCTGTTGTCTCCTGATGGTGTTTTGAATTAATTCGGTAAACTGTTCCTATTATTACTCAAATTTTGTTTAATTCAGTAGACTTTATTTTCCTGCACTGCCACTGACTTAATTGTAAGGAATTCTTTATAAAACCTTCAAATGAGGAAGGACAGAATGGAAGGAGGTGAAACTGAAGAACAGGTAGGGGCCAGATTCTGAAAGGCACCACTGGTGACAAAGGAGCTCTAGGCATTAAGGAACCAGGAATGGCTTAAGCCAATGGAAGCACATCAGCTGTGCTGATTGATGGTGTCATTCCCATGGCTGGATGGAGAATCCTTGGAAGAGGTGAGCCAGAGAGATGCAAGGCAAAAAACCTTCAACTGAAATGGACAAAGAGGGTACATAGGAAGGATATCTAGGTGGATAGGTTCATGGGAAAGAAGGACTGGTTGACTGTAGAGGGTAGAGGAAGAAAAGATATAGACACTCCATACTTTGTTTAGGTGTATTCCGAAATTCTGGCTGACAAACTCTGACTGAGTAGCAGTGCATGCTACTCGGAGAATGACATATTAGACATGAGTACTTTGGGGAAGCAGATTTCAGTCTGGGGAAGATTTGATGAATTCCAGTATTCGTGAGATAAATTCACTTGAAATTCACTAGAAAGTGAATAAAATAATAATAATATACATATTAATCAGTCAAAGTGAATTAATTCGGTAAACTGTTCCTAAGTGAATAAAATAATAATATACATATTAATCAGTCAAAGTAAGGCAAAGGGACGAAAAGGAACATAGAATGGGCAGAGTAAAATATAAACACTAAATAAGAGTAGACTTAAACCATCCTGTTCAAAAATTACATCAAAAGTAAAGGAGAAAGTGCTGAAATGAAAGACAAGAGTTTTCAAACTAAATTAAAAAATAAAGCCACATATAGACAATTGACATGAAACCCAGTTAAATATAAGGACTCAGAAATCTTAAATATAAAAAGATGGAAGTCGATATATCATGTAGTCAGTTATTACGCAAAAGCTGTTGTTGCTGTACTTTTGTCAGACAAAATGGACATTATGGCAAAAGACATTGGTAGAGAATAAAAGGAAATTTTCCTCATGATAAAGATTCAATTTGCCAGAAAGTTAGAGCAATTATGAATTCAACTACGCTTAATAACATGGCCTCAGAAATAATAAAGTATTAAAAGAATCAAAGGAGGAATAGAAAAATCTATTCTCATTGAGGGAGGTTTTAAAACCTGGAGTGGGTAGAATAATAGCCTCCCAAGATGGCCATGCCCTAATCCCTGGCAAAAGAACTCCGCAGATACGATTAAGGTTATGGAAGTTACTTGAGAAATTGTCCTGGATTGACCTGGTGGATCCCGTGTACTTACCGGAGCACTTAAAGAAATGGAGCATGCCTCTGGCTGGAGTCTGAGAGTCAAGGGAAGAGAGAGCAGGAAATATGATGCAGAAGAGGAGATCAAAGACGATTGCGTGTGACAAAGACTTGACTCCCTGTGCCGGCTTGGAGGGCGGGTAGAGGCACGAATACATTCTAGCAGTGGAGAGGAAGCCACGCTAAGCACCAGCAGGGGATCAAGTCCATGTGCCCTACAGTGGCAAAAATAATGAAGTCCTGTCAATAACCTGAACGAGCCCGGAAGTGAATCCATTCCTAGACTCACCAGAAGGGAATCCAGCCCTGAGGACACTTGGTGTTTTAGTTTGGTGAGACTCTCTGACTTCTGACTGATCTGTGAGGTAATTAAAGTATACAAAATAACTTAGACAAAAATAATTCTAGACACTACATTCATAACAGTTTGTTAGGGAACAGAAGTACACAATGGAAAACCTCTTCTTAACTGACAACATAAGTAGGGAAACTTAACAGTAAGGAAATAGATTTGAGTAGTGAAATTAGAAATTCGACCTGGTGGATTCTTAGGGAAGGAAGACTGCACGCAACAGCTGCAGAACACATTCTTTTCAAGCACGTGGAACACTTATAAGATTTTACCAAATGTGAGGCTATAGGGGAGGTGTCACCATATTCCATATGACTGAAATTACAGAGTATGTTTTCTAATCACCATGCAGCTGAGCTTAAAATTAATAAAAACAGAAACAAACTAGAAATTTCTCATATTATTTAGAAAATGATGCATAAAGCTCTCTTTATTCACAAATGGTACTACTGTATATATAGACACCAACAATATTTACATATAAATTATTGCTGTTAAAAATGAGCTTAACAGGGGCGCCTGGGTGGCACAGCGGTTAAGCGTCTGCCTTCGGCTCAGGGCGTGATCCCGGCGTTATGGGATCGCCCCACATCAGGCTCCTCTGCTGTGAGCCTGCTTCTTCCTCTCCCACTCTCCCTGCTTGTGTTCCCTCTCTCACTGGCTGTCTCTATCTCTGTTGAATAAATAAATAAAAAAAAAAATCTTTAAAAAAAAAAAAATGAGCTTAACAAGTTTGCTGGGGACAAGGTCAATATTTTTTAAAGTCTTTTTTTTTTATAAACAAGCTACAGACAAAATGAATTTTAACAAGAATATCTTGTTCATAGGACCTACCAAAATGTAGTTTCAATTACATCTATTTATTTTATTTTATTTTTTCACTGATTTTTTAAAATTTTTTTATTGTGTTATCGGTAGGAGAAGGAAGGGAAGAATGAAGGGGGGGTAAATAAAGGGGGAATGAACCACATCTATTTATTTTAAACTAAATTCAGCTTTTATAGTCCCATGTGTTGGTAAAGTTACAGAGTGACCACAAATTTCAGACATTGTTGATGGATGAGTAAGTTGGCCCAATTAATTGGAGATCTGTTTATAGTTCCTAGAAAAAGTGAACAGGTAAATATGCTTGCTATGACTCAGCAATTCTGCCTTGTTGTATATACCCAAGGTAAATTATTACATATGCCCACCAAAACATATGTACAAGAAGATTTATTAACTTTTTCCATAGTATTTGAGAACTGGAAACAACCCAGATGTCCAACCATGCTAGATTTGGTTTATCATTTATCTTTATTTTTTTAAATTTATTTCTTTATTTTAGAGAGAGAGAGAGTGCACACATAGGACTGTAGAGCAGAGAGAGATTCTTCAAGCAGATTCCCCTCTGAGTTCAGAGCCCCACATGGGGCTCGATCCCATGACCTTGAAATCATGACCTGAGCCAAAACCAAGAGCCAGGCACTTAACCCACTGAGCCACTGAGGTGCCCCATCATTTATTTTAAAAATATATATACTTTTTCTGTGCTTCAGTTTTCTCTCCTTAAAAATGGGAATGAAAAGAATACCTACCTCATAGGGTAGGTATGAATACATGTACTAAATTTTAAAACAGAAAAAGAAATTCACGGATTTTAGAATATAACATGTTACCTGTATATTTTGTAACTGTTTCTTTCTTCCTTTTTTAAAAAAATGTTTTTATTTATTTATTTGTGAGAGAGCACATGCACAAACAGGGGGAGTGGCAGGCAGAGCAGGCAGAGGGAGAAGCAGGCTCCCTGCTGAGCAAGGAGCCCAATGCAGCACTTGATCCCAGGACCTTGAGATCAGGACCTGAGCTGAAGGCAGATGCTTAATCATCTGAGCTACCCAGACATCCCTTTGTAACTATTTCAAGAGACAGTCTGAAATGGATTATCTTTATAGGACTTATTTAAACCTGATATAATGTATGTATTTATTTGTTTCCTGTGTATCTGCCAAATTAGAATGAGATCCCTAGTACAGCCGGTGTTTTGTTTTGTTGGTTGAGTTGAACAGTGTCTGGCACATTGTAGGGGTTCTGTACATCGACTTATCAATGAGTCATGAATGGTACAGTCATGAAACAGGAAAGTATTATTAAACATGTGTTCACTTGTCCCTGAGATAAAGATGAGCTAGAGAGTAAGAATTTGAGTTAAATTTGCAAAGAAACGCATTTGTGATAAAGTTTTTAAAGAAACAATAAAAGGCTTTCCGGATTATTGTGACAAATTACTTAAATTACACAACAATGATGACAACAAAAGAAATACATTTCTTTTTTTTTTTTTTGACTTGGTAAATATGAGCTATGAGAATTATAGTTCTTTTTACATAACCCTTGGGGGAAAAAACATATTTATGTGAATTACTGCTCTTTTTACATAACTATAGGGGGAAATTAACGTATTTATTTAGATATGACTATTATACAACTTGAGAATCTTTACCCTACTTTTCATGTCCCAGAAAAACTAAAGTCGTATTGATTAGGTAATATTAATGACTCCCCTTTCACCAAATGTCCTTTTTTTTTCCCTCTAAAAGATTTTTCTGCATGCACAGCTTGTGAAGCTCAATGCCAAGGGTCCCGAGAGCATCACGTCATTTTAATAAATTTGTGTTTGATCAAGTTCTTTCAGTTATTAATAATAGGAAACTTTAAAGGATGTTCCATAAATCTAAATTTAAAATGTCATTTATAATTTAGGAAGATGAAGGTTTGCAGTTGAAATTACCTTGGATTTAAGGAACAATCAGGTTATTTCATAATTATTGACATTATTAGTACATCGTAAATCATGTCCTGGTTAATAGCTTAAATGTCTATAAAGTTTAAATTTATAATAATTCTAGTATTTTTTTTACTTTTGTATTATTAAGTGTACTCATTAAAAAATAACTTCACACCAGATGAATTTTAAATTTATTCTTGTCCAGAAACTGTGGGCAGTAAGATTTCTATGCAGATCTCCTTGCCAGGTCAGTGGCATCATTTCTCCTGGCACTGAGTGGAATAAGGATGGGTTACAGTGATAATGGTAGATTCATTCTACCATTCTACCAGATAACTCTTGACAATTGTCATTTATTAAGTACACTTATTAATACTAAATGTTTTCTATTAAGCATCTCAAATGAGACTTCTCTGTGCCGACACACAGACTCACATTGTGTGTGTGCTGCAGAAAGTATAGAACCAGAGGGCCATGTATTCACTTGTCCAAGACCTCACTGCTAGTGAGTGGCAGCTCTAAGCCAGAAACCAAGGCAGCCTGACTCCACAACTGAGTGCTTGGTCACCACACTGTACAGACGTATCAGGCAGGAGAATGGTAAAGCTCAGATATGTCAAGACAACAACATGCAATTTTGAAAATTTGTATTCCTTCCCCATGTCTTAAAATAAGGTTTTCAGAAACAGTAAGGCGTATGTAAGACCAATAATATGAATAGTACTAATACTAATTGGAAAAACGTTGCACTTGCTTGTTGGGTCTAAAGTATCCACTTGGTTCATAGTTCAGTAAAATAATGGTGTGCTAGCAGAATGGTTTTTCTGTTTTGGTTTTGTTTTGAGGACTTTATTTGTTTGAGAGAGAGAGACAGAGTGGGGGAAGGAGCAGAGGGAGAGGGACAAGCGGACTCCATGCTGAGCATGGAGCCCAATGTGGGGCTCGATCCCAGGACCCTGAGCCACGCAGGCGCCCTGTTAGTTGAATGTTAAGGGAACGAAGCACAGCCTTTTGAGTGGCCACAACCTAGGTGGTGATTTCAGGACAGCTGCTTCCTATCTGCATAATCACAAAAAGTTGATTAATTTCTAATAGGTTTGGTTTCCTCCATGGAAGAAATAGTAGTGTATTTGGGATAGTTCTTGAAGATTAAAGAATATGGAGAATATAGAGTGAAGCCCACAGTTCTGGGGACATTCTGTGTGCGCGTGGAGTGGTGGGAATGGTGGTCATGGCGACCTTGCTCGTTATATCCGGCACTCCCACGTGCGTGCAGTCACTCTTCCCCAAATTTAATTCTCAAAGAAAAATACACCTGAGTATTTTCAGTATGAAACATTTATTTTGGCTGAAATGTTTTATTAAATTGTATTTTTATTTTTACCACCTTTCTTAGGTTAATAATTATATACCTTAAACCCATTCTAGCATTTATAGATCTTAAACTATGGGGAAAATAGAATAATTTAAAAAAGAGAGAAAGACTAAATCCCATGTAACATTGAGACTAATAAATACAGTTTTAAACTTTGTTTTATTCACAGATGAGCATTTCCTTATGAGATATTTTTCAACTTCAAATCAACAATGATTCTCTTTTTCATTCTGTTCAAACTTTGTGAGATTAATAACCTTGAAAACTCCCTTTAATGCATCATGAGGGGACACTGTAAAATACCTTATTTATTTTTTTAAAGATTTTATTTATTCACTTTAGAGATAGAGAAAGCACGAGCAGGGAAGGAGCAGAGGGAGAGGGACAAGCAGACTCTGTGCTGAACGTGGAGCCCAACTTGGGACTCGATCTCAAGACCCTGAGATCATGACCTGAGTTGAAATCAACAGTCAGACACATAACCAACTGAGCCACCCAGGTACCCTGTAAAATGCCTTGTTTATAACTAATAACTAGAAAATAAAAATTATAGGATGGTGGTGATATAACATCAGAGTTGGACTATAAGTAAATTATATGTAAAAAAGTATATATAAAAGTGTGTATATATATATATATATATAGTACTTTTTCTGTAGAATGCCTATGAGTTCAGGAAGAATTATAAAAAGTAACATGATGACAAGCATATCAAGACCATCTTGCCCAACTACATGTACAATAGGTGATATACCATAGAGGGTATTTTATATTAGCTGGTATCATATGCTGGTTTAATTATGATTTTATTAAATTATTATTTATTTTTTATTAATATTATAAATTAATAATTAAGAAAATATTGTTTTTTTATTTTACATTAAATGCCATTAATTTCTCCTTACATTTCAACAATACCTGTTAGCCTAATGTGCTCATCATTTTTTTTAAATTGGGTTCTAAAGTGTTTTATGTAGTTAAGATTTAAGTTAGTGATTGAAAACATTTTAATGATCATACCAATCAGCAGGAACTAGAAGATGAAGTCAGCCACATTAAACCATAGAAAGTATGAGAATCTCTCACTCTCTTTTATTTCTTTTTTCCTCTCTAGTCTATCTTACTTAATGTTTTGGCTGAGAGTTAGTTCAAATTTATACTATATATTAATTAAATTTAATGTAATTGGGGCGTGTGGATGGCTCAGTCAGTTAAGCATCTGACTCTCAATTTCGTCTCAGGTCATGATCTTGGGGTCAGAAGATTGAGCCCCACATCTGGCTCGCACTGGGCGTGGAGCCTGCTTGAGATTCTCTCTCTCCCTCTCCCTCTGCCCCTCCCCTCCATGCTCCACCTCTCTCTCTGAAATACATAAATAAATCTTTAAAAACTAATGTAACATAAATGAACAAAGCTCTATTATTTTAAAAATATTTCTCATAATAAATGTTCTGCTCAGGTCTTGGATTTTGTTATAATGAAAGTGATTATGGAAATGGCCCATTTTATCATCGTATTTTCTATTATTTACTTTAAAAATATCAGAACTCTTCAGACCTAAATAACTATTTTAGTAGAAGTAATAGGATACCATATAACCCATATCCAATTTCCCCTCTTGTTAACAGATTTTAATTAGAACTGTACATTTTTAAACAACTAATGAACCAACAGTGAAATGTTATTATTAATTCAAATCCATATTTTATTTGGATTTCCTTAGTTTTTACATAATGTGCTTATTTTTGTTCCAGGACCCAATCTAGGTTACCATATTACTTTTTAGGTATTGTATCTCTTTAGTCCTCTCTAGACTGTGGCAATTTTTTTACTTTTATTGTTTTTGATCACCTTGACAGTTGTGAGGAGTACTGATCAAATAATCTTTCTTTCTAGTAGATAGATAGATAGATAGATAGATAGATAGATAGATGTGTGTATATATACCATATAATCATATGCATAATATATTGTATATCATATATAGATCTATAGACCCCCATTTAATTTTCCCAATAAAGTCATTATAGGTCAAAGACTCTACCTAGGATCAAACATTGCACTTAGTTGCTATGTCTTTGTAGTCTCAATCTTAGGTCCTTAGTATTCCCTTTCCTTTAATTACCTTAATAATTTTCTGGAGTGGGGCAGTTTATAGCATATTTCCCAATTTGCATTTACCTGATATTTCATCATGATTATAAATTTTGTTCAGGAATACCACAACAGTAATATGTATTTTTCATAGCACATAATAAGAAAGACACACAATATCAATGTGTCCCATTACTGGTAATGGTAGCCTCTTCAATGGTACCCAACATTTTTACTAGTGATTTGTGAAGCATTGATTTGTTGAAAAACCTTGGGTGAAAATGCAGATCACTGTGGTTGGATATATTTTCTTTCTTCTTCTCTTTGCCCCTTGAGCATTTATTAAGTGCTTTTTCAGGCATGAAGCAATAAACTAGCAATGAAGTTTTGATCATGAATGAAGAGGTTAGCATACTAAAAAGGCAAATTTGGGAATTTATGAAATAATTTGCTTGCTGAGAATATACCTATTTTCAATGGCAATAGTAATTTAATATCACTTTTCTAAAATGCAGACACTAGCTTAGTTTAATTTTTGTCTTTCTGTAAATATCTCAAAACTATTTTTCCTTACAGTGAAACATAATTTATCTTTGATGGAATACCTCATCCAAATTGCATCATTTCAGATTATCTGTGTATCTTGAGTTCTGGTATATGACACATTATATTTATTTCCTCTTTCATTTCCCTTTTTCTCAAAAGCTTATTAATAGCAGATTATGAAATTTCTGAAATAATACATTTCCCAGTGCCTGGGAATTTACACTTTGAAGTTAGACAATCTGAGTTGCAGTAGAATTATGACATGATTCCTCAACTATAAAATAAGTATAACAACAAAAATAATGTTACAAATTTGCATTAAAGGATTAAAAGAGATAATACATTTGAAGTACTTAGTACAGGTTATGGCCCTCTTTTCTTGTGAGTCAACTTTGCTTTGGAACTATGCTTTAGACATAGTTACATATTTGAAAATCAAAGTGTCTTCACAAATTAAATGCAAAATACAAGTTTGTGAACTGGCGGTAATTCGTGGAACAGCACTGAGATCAGCTTTTCCTCACAATGGTGAAATGACATGATCTCAGAATCTATTCAGTTTGAGCGTTCACTTTCCTAATCAAATTCTTCGTTTTGTGCTATTCTTCCATATTTCATCATGGTTGTATCATCTCCTTTCATGAATACATGCATTTTCAGACATCTGTTCTTATCAGTCATTTCAGTAGATCTAAGAGCGCAGACGGCATCCATGATGAAGCATAACAGTGAGAGTTCATCTACAGTTAAGAATTTTTAACACATTTTATATGTGTTTTCTTTACAATTGCTAAGTACAATAAGGTAATTTTTAAGTTAAATATATATTTATATATATATTAGAAAATATAAATTTATATATGTGTGTGTGTGTATACACATATATGAAATGTCCATGGTATTAGAAACTTGATAAATATCTTTAAGGAATAAAAATCACTGGACCTTCAGAGCCATACTCTTTCATAGAATTTCTTTGAGAGACAGCACGAGCAGGTAATCTATAGCACAGAAAAGCTTCCAAAGAAAGAAGCCCCAGTTCCTTTCACTTATCCTTGTTTTCCTCCTTGAGCGTACTAGGCACATTCCCCCTGGGAAGCAGGAGACTGGTAAGAGAGGAAAAAAGGAGGTGGAGATTAGCAGACAGGAAAGAAGCACGTAAAAATATATTTTCTACATTAAACATGTAAATGGGAATCAATTTCTCAGTTGTTTTAAAAGATTCAAGTATTCAACAAATTTCAAATTTAGTAAGCTCTTATATATAAATATATATACACATATATATACACATTCTCTCGTATTTGTGTATATAGATGCATACGTATATATTCAATTCAAGCATAGTTGCTCTTTAGATTTTAGTAAAGATGAGTAAAGCTACTTATCACTCTAATAACAATAATCCTCTTATTTTGAAGACACTTATCTACCAGAATTTACCTTTAATAATTCCTTCAGAAGTGACTTTCTAGCTTTCATAATTAAAATAAGGAATCCAGATTTTACACACAGGTGCAAAAGCTATTATATTAGATGGAATATGAAGAACATATGTATGTTTTTCTTATTTTTTCTCTGATTTGTATAAATCCCTGAAAGATAACATCCACTAAATTTGAATTCAGGAATGTGTGTTATTTGCAATTCTAGAAAGTTTTAAGATAAACTAGATAAGCTTCATGTAGACATTTGATTTGGATAAATGGTTGAATAAAACAAATATTCTACTAATGAGTTGGTATAAAACCGTCATAATGGACACAGAAACAATGATTATCATAAGCTCTCAATAAATGACCATAGACTCAGAGATCATGTAATTTAATCATTGTGAGAAAAAGCTGAAGTCTTCAACAACGTGAACCTGTGTGCAAATCCATCCCTCTACTTCTTTGTGGAGACTGTCTTCGTTTTCAAATGTATCACTATCCCTAAAGCATATTTCCAAGGCAGAGATGACTTGTAAGAAAGATCATGCAATTACTTTATCTGAGGAGGAAGTTAACGGCTGAACAGTAGCCAAAGAATGAATGGCTTCTAATTTGGAAAGGTTCCTATGATGGAAGAGAATCTTGACACCCTCCAGCGTAATTGAGAAGACCGTGACAATACGTGTAGGGACAAGAAGATACTAACTAGTCATTTTAAAATAGGTCTGCTTTCAAGGACTCTATAAATTCAAGAACAGGAATTTCTAACACTCTGCACAGATGGCTATGGAAACACTACAGGTGATCTTCAAAGGATCAGGAAGTTGGGGGGCGCCTGGGTGGCTCAGTCTGTTAAACGTCTGCCTTCAGCTCAGGTCATGAACTCAGGGTCCTGGGATCAAGTCCAGCATCAGTCTCCTTGCTCATCGGGAAGTCTGCTTCTCCCTCTGCTTGCTGCTACCCCCGCTTGTGTTCTCTCTCTCTCTGTCAAATAAATAAATTAAATCTTTTTAAAAAAATAAAGGATCATGAAGTAGGATCAGAGCATCCAAAGATTGTACATCCCGTGTTGCAGACAAATCAGCAGCCCTTCCAGAGTGCTACCCAGGAGGGGTACAGACCTGGTGAGTTAGAACCTGAGACTGAGCCTCACCTCTGCATAATCAGCCTTCAGTGCTCCACCCCCTGGGCAAAACCTGATATTTTCTCTATTATTAATTTTAGCCAGTTTGGTGGGCATCCAGTAATGTGCCATTGGCATTTTAATTAGGACGTCCTGATACCCAGTGAAAGTCAGCACTCTTTATGTGTTTATTGGCCACTAGCTTAGGCTCTTTTTTGTGAATTTCCTATTCAAGAGTCTGTCATTTTCTTGTTATGTTGTAGAGGTTCTCTATATATTCTGAACATAATTTCCTTGTCGAATATACATATGGAACGTGTCTCCACCAGTCTTGTTGTTCATAGTTTTACTTCCTTGTTAGTGATAATGGATAAGAGTCTTTATTTTTAGTGTAGTCCAATTTGTCAGTGTTTTCATGGTTTTTGCTCTGTATGTCTTATCTAGTAAGTCTTTACTGATTGTTATATCTTGAAGATATGATCTTGTTTTCTTAGGTTTGTCTTATACGCTACATTTTTTATTTCTATTTTTATTTAAATTTGAGTTAGTTAACATATATGGTAAAATTGGCTTGAGGTGTAGAATTTAGTGATTCATGATTTACATTTTTATCAAGATACAGTTGACATATGATATTATACTAGTTTCAGGTATACAATGCAATGATTCAGTATATGTGTATATTTAAAATGATCACCACAGTAAGTCTAGTGGACATTCAATCAACACACATACTAAGCTTTTTTGTGTGTGATGAGAACTTTTAAGATCTACTCTCTCAGCAACTTTCAAACATAATAATACGGTATTATCAACTATAGTCACCATGCTGTACTTTACATTCCCAGGACTTTTTTTTTTTAAAGATTTTATTTATTTATTTAACAGAGAGAGACAGCCAGAGAGGGAACACAGCAGGGGGCGTGGGAGAGGGAGAAGCAGGCTTCCTGCCGATCAGGGAGCCCGATGTGGGGCTCGATCCCTGGACTCTGGGATCATGACCTGAGCCAAAGGCAGATGCTTAACAGCTGAGCCACCCAGGCACCCCAACATTCCCAGGACTTATTTATCTTATAACTGGAGGTTTGTATCTTTTGTACCTTTTGACCACCTTCAACTAGGGGGTGTGAAAACACACACAACCCATTCCTGCCTAGCCACCGATCTCTTCTCTGTACCTATGAATTTGTTGGGTTTTTTTTTTTGAAGATTTTTGTTTATTTATTTGTTTTAGATTCCACATATAAGTAAGATTACATGGTATTTGTCTTTGGCTTATTTCATTTAATGTAATTCCTACAAGGTCCATCCATGTTGCAGCAAATGGCAGGATTTCCTTCTTTTCTGCGGCTGAGTGACACGAGTGCACTCTCTCTCTCTCTCTCTCTCTCTCTATATATATATATATATAAACACAGAGAGATATATATGCACACACATATTATATATAATGAAATATATATATTACTCCATTGTATGTGTATATATATACATACATACCATATTTTCTTTATCCATTTATCCATTAATATATTGACACTTAGGTTTTCACATGTCTTGGCTGTTGTAAATAAGGCTGCAATGAACATGGAAGAGCATTTATGTTTTCGATTTAGTGCTTTCATTCCCTTTGGATAAATACACAAAAGTGGAATTACTGAATCATATGGTAATTCTATCTCTAATATTTTGTGGAACCTCCATACTGTTTTGCACAGTGGCTGCACCAATTGACCTTCCCACCAACAGTGCACAATGCCACCTGGAATTTAGTTTTATGTAGGTTATGAAGTAGGAATTGGTAACATTTTTTTTTCATGTGGACTTCTAATTAACATAGCACCATTTATTGAAAAGATTGTTGAATTCACATACACTGTTGTGTTGTCTTTTTCTATAACTGAGGTAACTATCTGTGGGAATTGTTTTTGGACTCAGTAGCCATCCCACTGGTATATTTGTGTATTCTCAAGCCAACACTGCAATGTCTCAATTTCTGTAGATTTATATTGAAGTCAGGGAACTGGAAAGTGTAAGTCTTCCAACTTAGTTCTTCTTTAAGACTGTCTTTCTATTCTTGACCCCATGAAGTTTCATGTAAATTTTAGAATCAGCTTATAAATCTCCACATCTTTTGATAAATTTATAAAGAATTTACATCTTTATGTTATGATAAAGCCAATTTTTTGATAAAGCTTATATTTCCACTTATTTAGTTCTTTAATAAACAATCAAAATATAGATCTAAAATGTTTCTCCTAAGTGCTTTAATCCAATTTTTACATTCACAGGCAGGAAACAATTTCAGAGGAGCAGGGATCATTGAGCTAAGTGGAGCCAGAGATGAGACTCGATCCTGTCTCCGTTTCTGGTCGATTGAGTCTTTGAGCCACGCTCCTAATGAATTACTAGTGTTGTTTGTCACGGACAGCCCATCTTCATGATTCACTGATTCTGTAATTGTGAATTTGCCTACTTGCTCAAATTTATTTATAAGCCCAAATTCAATACTTGCCAAACTTCCATGGTCATTCACAGACATGTGCAGAGGGATGAAAAATCTGAGTCACTCCCATACACACTTCTAACTCAGGCCAAACTCAATGATACTCTGCCACCTTGTTTCACGTCTCCTACTGTAAACAAATGTCCCTTTTTCTGCAGTCTAATTAGAGCCACTTTGTTTACATCTTTGTACTTTGTGCCGGTGATTTTGCTGTTTAAAATGGCCCCCAAGTGTAGTGCTGCAGGGCTGTCTAGGCTTCCTAAGCATATGTCCCTTACAGAGAGAATATATGTTTTAGGTAAGTTTCATTCAAGCGTGAGTTATGGTGCTGTTGGCTGTAAGCTAAATGGTAGTGAATCAAAAACACATATCAATAAGGTGTCTTTAAACAGAAGCATACATTAAACGAGGTTATATATTGATTGGTTGATGAAAATGTTGTGATGAGGCTGGGGGGAACCTAAGCTTGTGTTCCGCCTAGCGGTGGGTAACCCCAAATTCCTCTGGAAGCCATGGTTCAGTATTTGTTAAGTCAGTGTTCACGGTGACATTATAGAACATAATTACCATGGATAATGAGAAGCAGTTGTATTTATATGAAGCCATGGATGCAAAGCTTCTGTGGGGAAATATTGCAAGGAAGCTTGTAAGTGAGGACAAGTCTTCTCCTTTTGGAGCATTGTTCATAATTTTTCAGCTAGCTTCAGTAGCCATGGATCACAGGATACACAGTTCACTGAGAGCTGTTCATTTTTTACATTCACATTCTAGTTTGTCTTCTGCATCTTCTTGAAATACTGAATTTTCTTGCTTTGATTTCCTTTAACTTTTCCATTTGCATGTATCCATGCATTTTCTGTATTTCCCAATAGCTGTATAAAATCCTTGTGGAAAGAGACATGAACTAAATAAGTAAGTGGCACCCTCAGGCAGCTGCCCACCCTGATAATCATCCTGTGTGTTAGAATGCCCTTCAGAAAACCAAATTTATATTTCTAAGACTTGCTGGAATATTAAAGAACACAGAACATGGCCATCAGCATGGCAGATGTGCCCTGGAAACTCTGAATAATAATGTATAGGGCAACACAGCTTTGAAATAAACAGCCTGACTCTCACCTCTACGTCGTATTCAGAAATTCACGAAGCACCACCATGCCCCGCCTCCAGTACTGAGAATAAGTCATGGTGACATGTATGTATTCATATTTATGCAGTGTGTGTGTGTGTGTGTGCGCACACACATGCTTGTGTACATACATATGTGCATACTTCCGTTGGGTGTATTATAATGAAAATGAATGAAATCTATTTTTTAGCATCATTTTGCATGTTCCAACTCCCTTTCGCTTGTTTGCATCTAGTATAGGTCATTTCATTGGGACCTTTTTGGTCTCTCCAGAACTTCCATATAAAGATTAAATGCTTTATCTTCTTTTTTCTTAGCTATTTCTCTTGTATTAGCTTTACATCCCTAACCCTAGCCTGTGTCTGATAGATTACAGATAAATGTGTGCACCCCAATCGCTGACCCAGGTTAGTGCAGCATTTCACCTGTGTACATCTGCATGGGGATGTTTCCTCATTCTGGTAGTGGAAACAAGTAGGAGCAATGTGTACTAAGATGTCTGGTCTAAACATACAACTATGGAAGGGAGCAGAACTCGCTCGTTTATACAGATGCTGAACTAATAACGAGGCATATTTCCTGAGTCCTTTGCTGTCAACAACTAAATACCACATCTTCAAAGTTGGAGGGAAAATCTTTAATCTAATTGTTAGTGAAATTGTAAAGAGACACAGCACCAAATGAAATACAATGCTGAAATCTACTGCTGTTATAATAATGCTTTCCATTTAATTTTCAAGGACCTAAATTCTCCTCTTCGTAAAGAGCTTAAAATCCTATTGAGAGATCATTTATGACTTTTATTATGATATCATTATAGAAATGATAAGATGGATTCTCTTTGTCTACAACGAGGCAATTATTTCTCTTGTATTTTTCATTCAAAGATATAAACTAATAGAATTGACTGTAGAATCATATTTCTACTTATAATTTCAAGGAATAACAAAAATATATGTGGGCACGTAAATTCTATTGGGGGCAATTATTATGTGTGGCACCCAAAAAATAAGTTTAAATCATAAAATGAGAGTGATTGAAATTGAAGTACTTTTTGGAGTAACCTCAAATTATAGCCATGAACAAATGCACAGGAAGTCCTTTTATGTGTAACCCAACAATAGTCTATGTTGGGCTTTGTCACCAAGTGCATTTTTATGAAAGCAACCAAAAATATAATGTAGGGTTTGTTTTAAATGACTAGGTACTAAAAATTATACATCTTTATCAATGTGATTTTTAAATGTAAAAGAAAGATGTCGCTGATGAAGAGGAAAAATATTAATTGACGATAATATATTGAGGCTCCATAGCACTTTTATGTCACCTTTTATGAGTTTCAAAAACATCTGTCCAAATGGAGAAAAACATAGAGCTTTTTTGTGGTTAGGGTCTTTGAATTTGCAAATATGTCTTTGGATTTGCAAATATCACATAGTGAGAAGTAAAATCCTTCAAATAATCTATTCCAACCAAATACTGTCATAAATATTTATTTTTAGAAACAATCTCGAGTAAGACTGGGAAACATAAAAAATTGTGAGATTTAGAGACTATTATGCTTTATTTTCTCCTTGACTAAAAATAATTCTTTTCTTATAACAAGTGCCATTTTATTACTTATCCAAATCATCAGGGAGGTTTCATTTGCATCTTGGATTTTGAGACTCCAAGGCAAGATTGTTTGTTGTTGTTGTTGTTTTTTGCCTACATATATAAATAATACTTCAAACTTTACGTCTAGTCAAATTGAATTTATATTATTAAAGCAGCATGTAGAAAACTGACAACCTGTCTACATAATTTAAAATTTCCAACAGAAAAATAATGACACTATGTAGTAATACTGCAGTTTAATATTATACAAATGGTTACATGAAAAAGTGAGAGAATAGTAAGGTTTTCTCGTTTGTTTTACTTCTAAACAACTCTGATATGTCATCACAATTTAAGCCTCCATGTTTCGTAATGTACAGGTAATGCACTACTGATTGTGTTGAAATATTGCCTTCCTTCAATTAAAAAGCAAAACAAAACTTGCTAAGAAAGAAAAAAATTGGTTTTAGTAATAGTGAGTTGATATTAAAAAGTTTTTGTTATAGCGTCTTGTCCTTTTAGGTGCACATTAAAGGGACTGGCAGAATTGAGGAAATAGGGAGCACTCTGATCGTTTTCAGCAGTTTCTGTTCTTTGCTCTAAAGCCCTTTCCCCCTGGCATCCAGCTCAGTCACTGTCTGAGCATCTCCAGACCCTGGCATGTGCTCCCAGCTCTTCTGACCTCCTCTTCCTTCCCCTTAATACCTGTGTTCTGCCCTTGGCTTCAGGACTTCAGGATCCCTCCCCACAATGAGTCTAGTCCGGTAAGATACGCTGCCTCTGTGTGAGTAGATGGAAAGACACGGACACGTTGTTTTCAAAATCTTTCCACACCTACTGTTCAAGTTTCTCTGTTTCATTTTTTGTTTTGATTCTTTTTGTCTTTTTAAATCAACCCACAGCACTGTTTTTTTTTTGGGGGGGTGGTTTGTTTGTTTTGTTTTGTTTTGGTAACAAAGTCTTTAAAAAAATACTTCGTGGGGTGTCTCAGTCAGTTAAGTGTCTGACTCTTGGTCTCAGCTCAGGTCCCGGGCTCCACACTGGCTGTGGAACCTACTTAAAAAAAAAAAAAAAAACAAAAACAACTTTGTAGGGTTTTTGGTTTTGCTTTATTTTAAGGTTATCAACAATTTTATTTTCACATTGGAGGAAGAGGATACTTTGAAATCATATGTTAGGTGATGGATAGGTGATAATCATGTGCTTAGGAAATCCAGTGTGTATATTTTGAAGCAGATCCTTTTTCCATTGCTACTTCTTTTTTAAACAGTATTTCCTAATTTTTAAATAAGCTTAGAGTTTGACTTGACTATGATGACCCCTTTTCTAAGAGTGCTGATGAAAGGAGATAGGAATACAAGGAGATCCAGCTTTGGCATTCTTACCACAAAAATACTTTGTTTTATTAGTTATCTGGAAATAAATCATCATTCAATTTTAAAATTTCATGGGTAGTAAGGAGGGCACGTATTGCATGGTGCCCTGGGTGTTATACATAACTAATGAATCATCGAACTTTACATCAAAAAATAAAAAATAAAAATTAAAAAAATATAAAAAAATAAAATAAAATTTCATAATTTAAAAATCAAAGCAAGCTGCATAAAAATAGGTTATTTTTTTTTTGTAAGAAAGCACAGTATCTTTTGGAACTGGGATTATATTTTAAAAAATACAAAATGGTCAGCTTAGAAGTCTTAGCAGTCTTTCAGTGACCTCACGTTTTCACCCAGTGTCCCTGTCCATGGTGTCCTGGTGTTCTCATATGTGCTATTGAGACCATCTCCTCTCTCTTTGTGTTCTCTTTGACCTGCTGGAAGTCAAAGTTCGCCCTTTGGACCTGCCTGCCAGGAAGGCTGACTTTGTAAATACCTGCTACTTTGTATCGATGGCTTGTTTCTTTCATCATAATTGTACCTTTTTTTTTCTAGATCAGGAGTTGCAAAGTACGGTGGTTGCTGTACCTCATGCATGTATTTTGTTTGGCCCATTAATTCAGTTTAATTCTCTAAAATCTGTGGCCAACTTTAGAACTAAGGCATTTCTTATAAAATTAGAATATTAGAAGACTATATTCCATGATGGCAAGAATTTGCTTTATAGAATATATGTGCTTCCTAGTTTGCCCCCGAGCACATCAGGCTCACTTCACTCATTTACTCATTATTTGGTGGATCCCTGTAGAGACTTGAATATGTACCCACTGAAAACAGGAATTAATGAGACAACTTCTTTTCTTTTTCAATCTCTGAAACTATTTCTCCATGAAAGAATCCCATTTAAAAACTAACAAAACATATCTCTAAAAATAAGGGAAAAAAAATGAAAAGCCTCTGCTCCATAGAGGCAGAGAGATTATGTCTATTGACAAAACTTATTTATTCATGATTTCAATGCAGTGATTAAGGAAGAAAGGTATAAAATGCAAGCACGACAAAAGGATCCCTTATTCTGATGTGGAATAGAGAATGCTTTGTGGGGGATGATTTAGGAGAAGGTGATACTAATTAAGTGGAAATGTAACTAATAAGGAGGATTCCAGCTAAAGCTTGAGGACTAGAGGCTCTGGATGTAGAAAGACACGGTGCACAGAATGACCTGCAGGTCAGAGAAAATAACAGTGATTCTCTGGTGGAGAGCAACAGTGAATGAAGCTAGATACGCAGGCCAAATGCCAAATCATGGTCTTGTATGCCATATTAAGTTTTGTTGTTGTTTGAATCCCAAGGGAAAAGATCTGGCCATCTTGCCAACACCTGCCACTCAATGGCTTTCTGCGAGTGCAGAAACTCTGAGATCTCTCCCTCCCCTGATATGCAGAGCACTGCTGTCCCCTTCCTCAGACTTCCACTGGCACATCATGTCATTGATCTCTCCGACATGGTTTTTGATTTTAAAATAAAGATACTAACTTTCCCATAAAATTTAAATTCTAGCTTGTCGATTACTTAATGCATCAAGGTTTTTTTTTTTTTTTTTTTTTAAGGAGGGACAACAGATGCATTCTCTCCACAGGGGCTAAGATGCTGATGGTCATAAATTGGTCCAAATGTGCTTCACACTGAATTAGGGCCTTCTATTTTTTACCCAAAGCAAGGACCGTGATGTTGGAAATTTCAGCTTTTACAAGAACTCCTATGGAAGGTTTGCAAGTGTTCTTTAGAAACACGTCAGGTCTGTGGCCTTGGGCAGCAGCCTGCTCTCCTTTGTGTAACAAAAGGCTGGGCTTGTGCTGGAACACTTCTAGTATGCTGTTGATGGAATGAGGATTGACAGTTTTTATTTTATTTTATTTTCAGCTCACTCCAGTTGGCACCACGATATTTACAGGATTTTCAGGAGACAATGGAGCTACAGACATAGATGATGGACCAAATGGACAGATAGAATATGTTGTCCAATATAATCCAGATGATCCGGTATGTCAGTACCTACTTGCAATGTGACATCACTATGAGGAATAAAAATAGTGCCTACTCCAGCTGATCCTTACTATATTATTTTATTACTTAGCTCCTCAAACTACATTAGTAGTCATTACGCTGTTAAAAATTATCTCAAAATTATAGTCTTTTAACTAGTTGTTATACTTTTAAAAAGCACTTTAAGAAACCTTTTGGTGGGTTTTGTAGGTAAAAATTTAAAATTATTTATAGGTACAATATGCCATTTTCACCACATTCCCACTGTGCTTGTGGACCCTTAAGCATTCTAAGTAAATCAGCAGAGATGGTGTGACCAGTGGGATGCATATGTTTTATGTATCATGCCAAGTAATACCACACTGCCGTCGTCTACCAGTGAAGCCTAAGGCAGAGAAGAGAACAAAGCCTTTAGATGTAGCCTTCTTTTTTTTTTTAAGATTTTATTTATTTATTTGAAGGGGGGGGGCGAGCATGAGCAGAAGGAGGGGGAGAAATAGACTCTCCGCTGAGCAGGGAGCCCAATGCGGGACTTGAGCCCAGGACCCCAAGATTATGACCTGAGCTGAAAGCGGACACTTCACCAACTGAGCTACCCAAGCACCCCACTTTTTTGTTTTAGATTATTTATTTCTAATTAGACCATAAGATTTTTACACTGTTTTTTAGGCCGTGAAATTATTACTTCCAGTATGTTACATTCTCTATCACACTGATAAGATCAAAATGGTTTTGTTGCATCCTGAGTGAGAAGCCCTGCATGCCACCCTTCTCTTCCTCTTTCCCCCAGAAAGCTTCTCAGGGTGCCATGTGTTCCCCAAAGCATCATTTTAAAATCATTTCTTAAGTGAATTTTCTAAATGAATGCTTGTTCTGGATGTTTAATATAAGGAAAATAGAAAGTGGTTAAGTTAATATTGTGTCTTTACATTTAAATTATGTATTTGTTATATAAACTTTAAGCAAAGGAACAAAAACACTGAGCTTGCAGAGACTAAGAATGGCCAATAGGACCTACCTCTCACATGTAGTGTGAGAGCTAAGTGAATTGTGAGCGTTCTCATCTTCTTCGGATGGATCAGTTCATGGGTGGAAGAGAAACGGGCTCACAGGGGCGGCTGGCCAGTGTGCATGGAGCCTCTGAGCCTCAGACTCAGGATTCTTTCTAGAGCAGACAGGCTGCAATCTTTCTCCCCTGTGTTCTAATAACACAGCTCAGTATTTATGGTAAAAGTTTCAAAACATTCAGAGAACAAAAATGAGAAAGAAAAAGAAAAGCTCCTGGGCATAGCAGATATTTTTGTTTGTTTTATCTGTCTTTTCTCCTAAGATGTGTGTCTCCATGTGCTTGTAGGTAGACGCAGTGGAAAAAAAAAAAAAAAAGACAGGGAAGTAAGAGGATGTGACAGAAAAAGACCATCAATAAGAAGGGTTGCACAAGAAATTGAGTGGAAAAAAATCAAAGAAGGAGCAGAAGACAAAAGGACAAGAGAAACACTTTTCCTTAAAAGCAGAAACAGAGCTGACTGCACATTTCATTTCTAGACCGTTTGTCTTCCTTACTACTTATGTTTTTAAAAGAATTAATTGTATATGTGCACCATGTTTCTAGCTTACATTTTATGAAGGTCATTTCCTAATTTTTACTCTTTAAGCTGTAAAAATGAAACTTCCAGCAAGCATAGGACAGCCTGGCCATGTATTTTAGGGAAATATTTATTGCATTGCACTAAAAACCAACCTCTCCAAGGTTTAGATATAGTGTGAGACAAAGCTGCATTACTTAGGAATGATCTTTTAGACATTCTGGGAGGCTAGAATTCCTTGTCACCTGTGCAGTAATTCGTTCTGAAGGCTTCCCCCTTTCAGGGACTTGTGGACTTGGCATGAAACATAATATGTACCTTTTACTCCCTATAGATTGGATAAGCCAATTGGCCATATGCAGTGTCCAAATTACAGAAAAAGAAAAATGGACTCTAGCAAGCCAGCACTACTCTGGAATAAATCAAGACATTCTTTGGGCATGGGCTTAATTCAATGAGGCAAAAGAATAAGACACCATGAGAGCACTTAACTTGGGGTTTATTGGGGGAGAAAGCATGAGCCCAGCCATATCCTTCCAGAGAGAACGCATCTTTACCCATCATGAAAATTTAACGTAAACCTCAGTTACCTACTGAGGTTTATACCTCCCACTGTTCAATTGCTCATAATTGCTTCTGTTAATAGTGCCATAATATTCATCTACTAATTTCTTAATTTCAAAACAAAACTGTATGGATGACAAACATATTTAACCTGAAAATGTGGCCACCTCTGGCATTTGTAGACACAATTATGGTTTCTCTCAAATGAGTCCCACAGTGTATGGAATAGAAAAATTGTAGCGTGGTCTGTCCCACTTAAAAATCTCAGGACTTTTTGTTTGTTTTCCAACTGATGGTACGTTATTCATGAACAGAAATCACAAATTAATGATCTCAAGTTTCATTTCACTCACAGACATTTTGTTTGGCCACGAATTAATTTAAAGAACGTATTTTTATTTATTTACTTGACAGAGAGAGAGCACGAGCAGGAGGGGTAGAGGGAGAGGGAGAGAGAATCCGAAACAGACTCCACACTGAACACAGAGCCCGACTTGGGGCTCAATCCCAGGACTCCAAGATCATGACCTGAGCCAAAATCAACAGTAAGACGCTTAACTAACTGAGCCACCCAGGCACCTGTGGCCACAAATTAATTTAAATCATTTTTGAGCCAATATCTAAAATCATGAAATTTCACATTCAGATTAGATTTCCCTTCTCTCTAAAGAGATAGAAATATGACAACTCGGGTCCTGATTTCCAAATAAACCTGTCCTGTGTGTCCAGTGGTCTTTTTTTTTTTTTTTCAGCTGGTATAATCCTCAGGTCTAAATGTTCCACGTTTTTAGAGTTTGCCTATCTTTGCTGAGTTTTCCTGTGATCTCACTTGCAGTGAGTATATTATTTACATCTCTGAGCACAGACAGAGTTCAAGTAGCTGCTTTAAAATCCTCCTCTGCTTTTCCTAACATTGGTCTTCCCTGATTTTCTCTCCTGAAGAGGGATCCCATTGCCTGGTTCATCATGGGTCCAGTTGTTTTGAACTCCGTCCTGGACGTTGTGAAGGTTATGTGGTGGAGAGACTCTTATTTCTGTTATATTCCTCTGAGAAGATTTTTTCTGTGTGTTTGTTTTTAATGTACCAGACAACATTGTTGACTTACGTTAAAAACTCTTGGGTGCAGCTCAAATCTCAATTCCGTATACTTTCTTAGTGCACCTGTTCTAATCATGCATGTGTGCTCTAGAGGTCACTTACAGAGTCGGACACAGCTTACATGTGGCATTCGTTCTCTCCCTTCCTATCTTTCTCCTTTCTAAGGCCCCTTCTCACCTTCCATCAGCATTGGTTGTCTCAAAAATCTATCCCCTGACTCTCCAGGCCAGATGGACTTTCTATCAGAATTTTGACCGCCCCTCCAGGTGCTAGGTACTGTAAAACAGCAAGTTCACCCATTTCATCTCTTCTTTCAAGTGTGTGGTATCTCCCAGAGTATTTCTACTTTGGTTATCTCTCTAAGGATGTCTGGTATTCTTTGTTTTTGTTTTTGTTTTTGTTTTTGCATTTTGTCCAGAGTTTATAGATGTTGTTTTATGGAAAGACCAAGTAAAGTAAGAGATCATCAACCATATAGAAGCAGAACAATTAATTCCCAATCAGTTTCTTTCTTCAGTATATCTTTAGAAGACTAGTATGCACACTTCTTTTTCCTTCTGAACCATTCTGGGCAGCAGCAACAATGATATAATCGTTTTGAAGTTTTAACAACAACAGAAGAGCATCATTCATTTCATCAATGGCTGTGAATCTGCAGTGACGAGCTATCAGCTCGTTAGCCACTGGTACTAGTTTATATCCAGAAACATGACATTTCAAATCTATATCACGCTGTTTTCTCTCTAAGGAAAGGAGAATTGGAGAAACTATTGAAAAGTTGTCTATTCATCTCTGTATTTTAAAGAAGAGGGTAATTTTCTTTTTTTTTTCTTTTTTTTTTTTTTTAAAATTTTATTTATTTATTCGACAGAGATAGAGACAGCCAGCGAGAGAGGGAACACAAGCAGGGGGAGTGGGAGAGGAAGAAGCAGGCTCATAGCAAAGGAGCCTGATGTGGGGCTCAATCCCATAACGCCGGGATCATGCCCTGAGCCGAAGGCAGACGCTTAACCACTGTGCCACCCAGGCGCCCCAAGAGGGTAATTTTCTAATAACATATATGAGTATATCCTCATGTCTCTGTATTCCAAAATATAAGAGAAGTAAAATATACTATCACTTGAAATTATTATTTTGAATACTCAGCAAATGTAGCAGGTATCGATTACCATTACTATATGCCACCACTGATCCTTGAGACAAGTTTCAGGGGTTAGTGTGATGTGTTAGTTATCTATTACCATATAACAAGCCACCACAAATTTAGTGTCTTAAAACAACACACACTGATTTTTGCAGCTTCTGTGACTTAGAGAGTCTAAACTCAGCTTGGCTCTCACAAGGTTGCAATGTAGGTGTTGACCAGATTAGGTTCCCCTGTGGAGGCTCCACTAAGGAAGAATTTCCTTCCAGCTAAACTGAGACTCCTGTCACAATTCATTTCTTTATGATTTTAAGATAGAAGGCATTGGCTTCTTGCTGACTGTTGGCTAGAAGTTGCTCCCAGCTCTGAGAGACCACACTTAGTTCCTTTGCTGTATACCCCTGAGTTCTGCAAGGAGAGTGTCTAGACCCAGTCTAGACCACACTGAGTTCCTTTGCTGTATACCTCTGAGTACTGCAAGGAGAGTGTCTAGACCCATTCTAGACCACACTGAGTTCCTTTGCTGTATACCTCTGAGTACTGCAAGGAGAGTGTCTAGACACAGTCTGTTTGCAAGATGGAGTCGTCCATGACACAATGCAGCCACAAGAGTGACAGCTCATTACCTATGCTGTATCCTGTTGGTTAGAAGCAAGTCACAGCCCCTCCCACACTCAAGGGGAGATTTTATACAAAGACATGAGATGTCTATCAGGAAGTGAGGATAGGCAGGGCTCCCTCAGGAATCTGTCACACCTACTATTATGTTCAACTTTATTGTCATCATTTTCGAATGTCATATAAACAGATCTACTGTGAAAAGTACTTTTTTAGGAAACTTACACAAAACAGAGGGGATGGAGTTTCTGTTCTGGTCTTAATACAGAGTAAATCGAAGATGGTCACTTGTACTATCAGCATCTTTGTTCCATTACCTGTATTTTCTTTATGATGTGGATGAACGTTTATACTAGATGTGGAACAGAGAAGAATCAGGCATTTGTACTATCCAGAATCATTAAATTTTAATTACCAATGTTGCAAACTCATCACTAAAACAAAGCACTTTTATTTAACCCATGCACAAAATCAGAACAGTTAAAATTGAGCTTTCTTTTTTTTCTTCTCTTTCCTTTTTTTTTCCTTCTCTTTTCTTTTGCCATCATTTTCATTGAATTTTATCTAAAATAAATAAAGAACGAGTTTAGGGATGAATAGCTGCTGAACTGATTGACTACATTTAAAGCAAAGACATTTGTGCTGGTTTCCAAAATGTTCTGGTTCTTTCTTTCTCTCGAGAAATACCAGGAGTGTCCCCTCTTTTTTTTTTTTTTTTTTTTTTTTTTTGGTTGAAAGAGTGACCTGCTCTGGGTAATGACATGTGAGCTCACAGAACCAAGTACAAGTCACCATCTCCCTCCTCCTCCCATTTCCCTCCCCTATACCAATGTTGTAAAAGAATATTATATAGTAATCATAAATTGCAATGTTTGAACTCTTTGGTGACACAACAAATGGTGGTAACAGAGAAGATTTCCAGGTACCTGAACTTTGATTTAGAAATATCCCAGGGCTATTGATGGGGAACCCTAAAAATATATGAAAAACTGCCACAAGAAACAAGTTTCCTGGTTATTATCAAATGACCCTGGTGAAACCCATTGAGCATCATGCAAAGTTTTTGAAAAATGTTGAGAATATTGGGACACCTGGATAACTCAATCAGTTCAGTGTCAGACTCTTGGTTTCAGCTCAGGTTATGATCTCTGGGTCCTGGGATGGAGCCCAGAGCTGGTTCTGCCCTCAGAGGGGTGTCTGCTGGAGATTCCCTCTCTCTCGTGTGCACACCCTCTCTCTCTCTCATAAATAAATACATCTTTAAAAAAATGATGAGAGTATTAAATCTGAAGCTTACAGGCAATATTCTATTTTCAGATTATATGCATGTTCTCTGTAACTTTCAAAGGACTAAGTTGCAACACTGCATTCTCCAATTCATCTTCTATTCGAAGGAGTTGATTCCGTATCTTTCCCTGTTTGCAGATGTCCAATGACACCTTCGAAATTCCCCTCATGTTGACTGGAAACGTAGTGTTAAGGAAGAGGCTCAACTATGAAGATAAGACTCGGTACTTTGTCATCATCCAAGCTAATGTGAGTATTCAATTTCCCTAGCTTCCCTCTGGGCAACGTATGAAGTAAAGAACCCACCAAAATTGTGTAAGTGCTCTCAGAGTCCTTGGTGTAATTTATGGCCTCAAAGGGTAGGCTGCCCACAGCATAATTTATATATTATAATCTTCTTGATGGGGAATGGGATGGAATGGGACAGGAAGATTGTTTCTACTCACTATTTCCTTCCCTCTGAATCAGTCGTGCCCACTCTTCAATAATTTGCTTCAGCTCACACTGAAGTGTTTCTCAGTGTGATACATGGAACGTCAACAGCAGAATCACCTTGGGTGGATATTAAGCATGCAGATTCCTGGACCCAACCTCAGACCCTCCGAATAAAAATTTCAAAGGGTAGAAGTGGAACACCTGCATTTTTATTAACTCCCCAGGGGGATTCTAGAGTACACTAAAGGAAGGGAAAAACTGTCGAGTTGGCAATCTTCTCCCCCATGGCTGCCATTTCTTGAATAGTTGCTCAGTAGGTGTCAGGTACTATGACCATAACCAGGATGTGTGCACAGCATGAACAGAACATCGGAAAAATAGTTGCTTAGATAACATGGACATTTATTATTTTAATAAAACCCCTAGATTCATGTAGATCAAGGGCTGGTTTGACAGTGCAAGTATATCACCAAGAACTCAGGTTATTTCTCTCCTTATGTCGTGCCCCTTTCCTGAAATTTGGTTATTTTTCCAATGCCTTGTTTGTCAGGTGCTCGTGAATACCACAGCCTTAGACATCACAACTGCAAAGTCTGAGGGTAAGCCAGTGGAAAGGGGCAAAACTAGGACTCCTATTATGTTTGTTTATTCCTTCTTTTTATTGCAAGGAAACTCTTCCCAGGTCCTCTCCCAACCAACTTCCCCTTCCAGCCTGGGATCCCAAGAGACAGCATAGAGAAAGGAGGTTGAGGAGGACTGTATGTAGCAAAGGGGAGTGAGGTAATCACCTCTGGATTACAGCAAGCTCTGTGCATCTCCTGAAGCTGGACACACTGATAATGCTGGGGGAGGGGGTGGGCGTGGGGAGAAGAAGGAAGAGGAGAAAACAGAGTCTGTTAACAAGAAGAATGGGGCTAATATTTCAGCAAACAGCTGATAGGGCTGGCTACAGATAGCTTCCAATATTGACAAAGGTCCAGAGCAAGTGACAGGATCATGTTCTGAAAAGGTTATTAGACTCTGAAGGCAGCCTGTGCCTTAAGGACTCCTGAGCTCATTGTCATCCTATTCATAGAGCAGAACAGAAAGACAGCAGAGAGGGGCGAAAGGAAAGCATCCTCCATCAGCTCTTCTGAACAAGTTTATATGCAAAAAGGTGTCACTCAGTGGCATTTTTGTCCTAAAGATATTTTTCCAGAAAGGGGGGGATATTTTGTCTGTGTATATATACATTTAAATATATAATTTATATCTATATATTTAGATTGTTTTATATATTTATAATATATAAATATATTTACTTATATAAATATATTTATTTTTATAAAACATATATATACACATTTATCTGTTATATATACTAGGTAGATAGTAGATATAGATATATAGAAATCTAATTTTTGAAGCCAAATTTCTAGATTTACATTCAAAATTTTCCAGTTTGTTGTTTTTCAATTCAGTGCCTTGATACCAAGGGGCAGAGGCTAATGTAGAAACAGCAGATATAAGAAAAAGTAAAATCTACCGGGGAGAACCTCTCAGAGCTCCTCAAAACCCTGAAATCTTTCTTTTTAAATATTATTTCCATACAAGTGAAAATGAGAAGAAAAAGATACAGTTTCCCTTGCCTGACTCAGAACCTCTAACAAAATGTAAGGAAAAGTAAGGTTGCTGGAATGTGTTTGAAAACTAGTTTTTATTCTGCTATTTACAATGAGGTATCTTTTTTTAAAGAAATGCAAGCTAAAACATCTGAATTGCTACTTAATTTAAAATATTTATAAAGACACCTGGAACAATTTGTATGCAGTTTGCTAGACTGCCCATTAGTGAGGGAGGGAATGTTAAATTTTTAGCATTTCAGGAATAAAATTATGAAATAGAAGGGTATGTACGAAACTTCAAAAGGAAGGAACAGAATTGGCAAGAAAATAAAGAAAAGGTTAATTTCTCTGTAAAAATTTTATTATAAACTTAAGTTACACAGTATAAAATGTGAATGTGAAATCTAAAAGAGATGAAAATTTTTAGTGTTTTTAAAAACTTTAGAGCTATATCCTTTTAATGGTTTTAGAATATACCAAAATTAGGATGCATTTTAATTTATCCAACTATACTTTCTATTTTTGTTTTGTTTTTTTGGCGCGGGGGGGGGCGGTGATATCTACCCTCATGACTCCTGTGAGAGGCAGTGGGTGCAATATTGTGGCAAAAGCATGAATTCTAGAACTGGATTTAAGTGCCAGTGCTGCCGTTGACTAGTTGTGTGCCTTTAGGCATATGCTGTACATTAGTTTCCTACCTAGTAAAATGAGGATATTAATAAAACACACCACACGGAGTTCTTGTGAAGATTAGCAAGTTAGCAACCACAAATCTACTTAAGACAAATGCTTGGAATATATTCTCATATCATTACAGTATTCTATAAACTACTTACCTACTGACACTTGAGTGTTCAAAAATGGGTAATTTAGGGGCACCTGGGTGGTTCAGTTGGTTAAGTATCAGACTCTTGATTTTGGCTCAGGTCATGATCTCAGGATCCTGGGATGGAGCCCTGCATTTGGCTCCTTGCTCAGTGTGGAGTCTGCTTAAGATTCTCTCTCTCTCTCCCTCTGACCCTACCCCACTGCTCACACACACTCTCTCAAATAAATACATAAAATCTTTTAAAAAATGTATAATTTAAAAATGGAATTACTGTAAGAAAAAACCATGCATTTGTATGTATATATAGACATATACTTTTAATCTTAGTAAATAGCACCATATTATTTCCCAAAGTGTTAACAGCATATCACTCTTCCACAAATGGTAAAGAATTCGTCATTGCCTCTACATCTTAGTCACATAATTTACTTAAAACAGTGGGTTGTTAGAACTGAAGCTGACTCATCTTGCTTGAGGACTGATTGTGGGTCTCTTCCCAGCTCCGAGTTCAGGGACCTCACCTTTGTGGGCATGGTGGTAGAGCCTAGAGTATGGAAAGTGACAAATGATACAATCAGAGCTGCTTCTCTCAGAGAGATGGTGGTTAAACATTGATTGCTTCGTATATGCCAACGTCTATGTTGGGGAACAAGAATCCCTGTCTCTCAAAGGTCCTTCTAGCTGGACTAAGGATCAAATTGACACGAGACAGATTCACAGAAGAAAATCAAATGTAATAGGTGTACCTTTGAGGAATCCACATAGACATAGGAATTACAAAGAGAGTCAGACAGGATGAGGTCTCTGTGTCATCCAGAACTAGGGAGAAGGGCGTGGGGGCCTGGGGCTTCAGAGGAAAGGGATACACATCTCCCAGCAAGAAAAGCATATGTCTGATAATTAGATGTTTGTCCTACCATATAGGTGGGTCACTCAGATAGAATTTATCTCCTTTAATAACCTTTGTTCTGGGAAAAACCCCAATTTAGAATCTTCTATGTGGTTAGGGAAGGACAAAATTTATCTTGAATGCACAGTCTCAGGTGCCTTCAGCTCACAATAAGCCAAAGTTGTACATTTAAGGGGGGGCTGTCCTGAGCCCCTTCATCTATATAATTTATATTGTTATGTTTACATAGAATCATGAAATCCATAGATTGTTATATGTTTCTAATTATATTTTTATATTCTTTGGGGTTTTTTTATTACTATTTGTCAATGGTATGTAAATCAATGTACAGTGTAGATCATGTACATTAAAAACCTACATTATTCTCTTGGAGTCATAAAGAGACTTGAAATATGAGCGATCAATTTAGATTTTAGATGGTATCTAAGAGGGTAGAGGTCTGATGATAACTTACTGAAATTACTCAATTTGAATCTGGCTTTTCTTGTGGTACAAAGATTTGATTGATATGCAAAGGAAACTATTCAAATTTCACGTAATTAAGAAGTTTCTTTTTATCTATGTGGACATGTTGTTACTCTTAAATAAGCCAGGAGAGCTTGGGTTAGCATAAATAAGAAAACTTGTCACTTGTTTTATTGAGAATATTTGCAACATTATTACCCACAGTTTATTTTAAATATGAATATGCAATGAGGGAATGATTAATTCTAGAAAACAGAAGGAAAAGAAATCTAAAAAAAAAGTTCAGAGTTATACAAAGATCAGTGGGTTTTCTTTCTATTGAAATTTCCAATATAGTCTGTACCACAAACTCCAATTTTGATATATTACCTTAAATCACAAAGGAATCAAACTCATGTCTTTATACATATATATTATTTAAAACCAGCTCTCTTTTGTATTAGCATTATCCCGAGGGAAATACTAAGGATTCTTAGGTACTCAAGGGCTCTTGATTAATTGTCAGAAGGAAAAAGTTTACATTTAATTTAGAATCATAGCCAGACTAATTTCTGTTACCTTATCAATAACAGCACAAATTTAATATTTTCTCAAATATCAAAAACCCTAGAATAGGGACACTAATTGTCTTTCATAATAAGATATGATAATTCCTAAAAATACTATTTTTTTCTTATCTCTGTCTTTCAATACTATGAATATTCAAAACAGTATGTAAACATTATAGTTATATGGGTTTGGATGTAAAAAAAAAATCAACTTATTAAACAACTTTTCAAAACTAGCCCCCACTCTGACTTTCCCTCACCTCTACTTTCTACTGATTATGGAGTAAGTGCTGAATTGTACACCCCTTGTTTTCAGCTCTGCGAATTTCCTGGGTGTATTCTTGGGGAATAGGAGTGAAATGGGAAGATAATGCTTGGTGATTAACAAATACAAAATGTTCCAATCCTAAAGACATGTAAGCATGTGGAGATGCAAAATAGCATGCTATTCTATCTACAAGTATGCATAAAAATTAAGGAAAATTAGGTAAGCATCTCTAACAAAAAAAAAACACTTTGAAGAAAAAGAAAAACTCACTTTTTTTTAAAAAGATTTTATTTATTTATTCGACAGAGATAGAGACAGCTAGTGAGAGAGGGAACACAAGCAGGGGGAGTGGGAGAGGAAGAAGCAGGCTCATAGCGGAGGAGCCTGATGTGGGGCTCGATCCCATAACGCCGGGATCACGCCCTGAGCCAAAGGCAGATGCTTAACCGCTGTGCCACCCAGGCGCCCCGAAAAACTCACTTCTAAAATGGTTTAGACCTACACAATCTTGTTTCTTCTTTTTTCTCATTTGCATAAAGGAATCTAACAGAATCAAGTTACTCTAGGATAAGTTTTAAATTTTCATTCAGTGATATTCCATCTATCATCGGTGGACAGAAGCAAGACAAATACCTCCCTGGTCCTCAGTAACTGAGTCAGGGTCAGGAGACACAGGCCAACTCTAATTATGTAGCATTTTTTTTCTTTATGTACTGCAAATACCTGATAAGGTAATGAGAGAGTCTTTAATATATGTATCTACGAGTCAGTCTACTAGGTGCTTCTAGCCATTTTTTTTTTAAGCTACAAACCACTTGAATACCAAGTATGTAAATGTTGGACATCTCTATTCTGAGGTTCCTATGGCTCAACAAGAAATCAGAAGATCAGCATGCCTGTTCCACACTCACTTTAAAACTGAGATTCGTGTAATTTCATAGTATTTGGTAGAGTCCACATCATTCCTGGCCCCACTCCAAACAACCAATATTTAACTTAATATGCTTCTAAATAGAGAGCAGATACTGAGTGAATTAGAAATTAGCATTCATCTCATTTGATCAAAGAATAGTGGGCAATTAAACTATTTTACAGCAAGAAAGCCTTTTGATTGGGATAAAAGGATTGAAGTCTTACTTATCATCTAACAGAGGTGTTTTATTGCCTTAGCATCGTCATAGTTTAAATATTTGCAATTTTATAAAAAATGTGCTTGGTAAAAAGTGTGGATTGTGACAATGAATTAGTTATCTCTGAGTTATTTCTAAAAGTAAATACCTTTGAAGGTCACCATGCTTAAAAAGAAATCAGTTCTTCTGAATTGCAATGTGTTGATGAAAATTTCTACTTATTTAGTAAATAATTCACTCAAAGACAGCAGGTGTCTCTGCTATGCGGGCATATGATTCCAAAGAGTTGCACATTATGTTGCCAACAGGTGGGGCCAGAGGATTGGAGGCTTTTAATAAAGAGGCTAAGGATTCAGGGACCAAGTCAGTGCAGGGAGCCCAACGTGGGGCTCCATCCCAGGACTCTGAGATCATGACCTGAGCCGAAGGCAGACGCTTAACCGAATGAGCCACCCAGGTGCCCCATTCCTGAATATTTCTTATGGCTTTCTTGATTCTATGTTGAAGATATGTGTATACTTTTAAATTCCTCCATTTCAGCCTTGACGCTGGATTATTCTTTGTATCACCTGCAATTCCTTGCACAGCTGAATTCACAATAGTTAATGACTTGTTTTTACGGTATCTAATTAAAGTTTCATGTAAGTTAATGTTAACGTTAGCAAATGTGTAAATGACATGTGAAAGAGTAATGACACTTGGAAAATACAAATTAAACAGTCAAACTTGAATAACTTTTAAAAGAGATATATTCTTCCTTACCAGTTACATCCAAAGTTTCTAAATCAATGAAATATTGTCTTATTTTTAAATGTTTAAAACTTTAAAATATCTTAATTTCATAAAGGAAATAAGAGAAATGAGGAATGAAAATGGGAGGAAGAGAGGAAGGAATTTTTTGGGGTGATAGTTTTTAATATGTTTTGGATTCTCGCATAGCAATGAATGGAAATATAAACTTCAGGATATCACATAAAACATTCATGCAAATAATTATGTTTTATTTATACCACTCCCAATTTAGAATGTTATTTCTTTTATCTAGAACAGTCTTGAGCAGTAACATTTTACTAGAAAGAGGAGAAGGTTCTTTTCATTTCAGTTTTTATCTGAATTGCCAGGGGCTATGTTTTAGATGAATTTTTTAGATCAAATTTGGTTCTAAACTGGGAGAAGTACTAAAGCCTTCCTTGGGCTTACATGTGTGCAGTGTGCAGGAGACCTACTTCCATATTTCTCCTTATGTTTTATAATACATTTTTAAGTACAAATCGTGGGGAAACTCCACACCTGTAGAGAGGCTGCTGGTATTTCTCAGTGCTACCTGTCTGTTGATAGAAGTAAAGAGGAGCAGGATGTATCACCCCAAAATATAGCTTCCTGGCATAAGGATTATTTTAGGCTGATTAGGTTTTCAGAACGGCAAACAACAGAGGAGCTCTGAAAATCATGCAGAAACACTTCCCTGTTGGAAGAGCAATTTGCTCTTACACGAGAAGTCTCCACTTGCAAGGGTGTCCCTCTCCCACCAGGAAGATGAGAATGACTGGATCTGGACAAGCTCCCGTCAATGGGGAAGGTCTGGACGTACACCTGCAAGACAGCGACTCCCGTGTTTACTGTGCTTTGCCTGAAAACCTGGCACTCCCCCACTCCCCATGTCTTCTTTAGTCTTTAACTGGAATTGGTATTTAAGGTGATAGCTTTGGCCATTTGGCGGAGTTACTCAGTTTTCCTGGTATCTGTGTGTATACAGTAGGTGCACACATCAGTAAACTGCTTGGGGTTTTTACCTGTTAATGTGTTCTCTATTATATGAGGTCTCAGCCGAGAAGCTAGAAGGGCAGAGAGAAAATTATTTTTCTTCTCTGACAGTAGCTTCTTTGTATTTTTTTCCAAGTAAATTTTATAGATCATTACAAAACTTTATTTTATAGATCAACACTTTATAAGCAGTTATCTTTTCTCAATATTGTAACTGAACCCACGTGAGTTGGCTCCTTGGTGAGTCAGAAGCTGGACCATGTGAGTGGTTGCACAAAGAACACTTTATTTGCAGCAAGCAAGGAGATTACAAGGAATGACTTCCGAAGCTGTGACTCCTGAAGAAGGGTGGATGGGTCCCATTCATTCAGGGTTAGGATGAATATTTAGATAGGGGAGCCTTGCCATCATGTGTTGAGGTGGGCATGGGGTCACGTATGTGTCTTAAGGAAGCCTGCCCATATTGTGTAAATGAGGCTCATGTCCTTCCTTGGGTGGAGGTTTTAGTATTATAATGAGGTTAATGTGGTCATCAGTCATTCTTGAGGTCACGACATGGTCCATCTGCACAGCCACAAGTCGGGGATTAAGCTCAAACTGGTCAGGGTGGTCTTGGCCAGCTCTAGGTCTTGTCAGGACAGTTGCTCTTGTGAGGGGTGGTTTCCGGTTTCCATTTGTCTGAGTAAAGAGATAAGTTGGAGAGAAGAGTTCAAGGGAAAATGCGCCACAAAGGTTGGTGAGTACAAGCAGGCGGGCAAAGTGAGGTCCTGGGGTCTAGCTGGTGACAATATGAGATAGAAGTCTACATTAAGTATTTTGGGAATGAAACCTGCACCCACCCTCATACGCTCGTACCCATATTATGGAGTAGTGAAGCAGAGAACAGTGAGATTTGTTGCCGACAGACTGAAAGAGTTTAGGTAAATACTCCACTCTGTTTACTACAGTGACTTGCTGATGGTATATGAGGGGTAAGGTTGTGTGGCATGCAAGTGTAGAAATGCTGCTTCTGAGTATTAAAATATTTTTGCCACATCTATACTAATTAAAACATGTTATTTACCTAATATTTTTTTATAAATTCAGGTTGATTTGGTCTTTTGAAAAACTTCATCCTAAGTAATCATAATTTTAAAATGATAGGTTTGATAAGCCAGTTGTGGTTTTTAAAATTTAAAATAAATCCATGAATTTATGCCAAATTAAGATTTTTCAACAAAATGGTGGTTGCCAGAGGGGAAAGAGTGGGGGATGGGCAAATGGGTGAAGGGGAGTGGGAGATACCGGTTTCTAGTTATGGAATTAATAACCCATGGAAATAAAAGACACAGCATAGGGAATATCGTCAATGATATTGTACTAGTGCTGTGTGATGACAGATGGTAGCTACACTCGTAGTGAGCACAGCATAGCATTATGTGTTGAATCGCTATATTGTACACCTGAAACGAATACGACATCGTGTGTCAACTATGCTTCAGTGAAAAAAAAAAGAGTTTTCTATATGTACTCAAAACTCACACATGTAAACAGTATAGTTTTAAAAGCTAACTTGTGAACCACCAAAATTATCTCACATGTCATTTGCTGCTCCTACTGTACTTTCAACTGTTTTGAATATAATGAAGAGACAAAATTTACAACAATTAAAGAAGGACTTCTTGAAAATCTCTATATCCTGTAAGTTCAGCCAATCATAATTACTACTCTCATCTTGTAGTAATTAATCTCAATTATATTTTCCCTTTTTTGAGAAAGGGAAATTATATTTTCCTCCATACTCTTAGATATACTAATTGAGGACTTGCAGATTGCACTGACAAAAGCAGAAATAACAGGACAAAATCTCTCACATGCATATGGGTCAAGCAGGAGTGGCTCCCTGAACTGCTAAGGACCAGGGTCTGCAGCATACCTTTCTGGGGGAGCAGGGAGAAAGGGCTTCTGTGAAAACACACGGGCTTCTAATGAGAATGAGCAGGAGATAAGGATGTTGTGATAATGTATGTTCATGTAGGAACTACTGTTTGCTAGTTTGGTTTGTTTGTTTTCTCAGTGGCCGTAACCATTCATGGCAGCCTCATTTCCAGAAGTTTCTGTTTTTTAGTGAGATAAAAGAAGACTTCTTTTTGTATATGTTCAATCTCAAATATCTTTAAAATAGTCTTTATATCAACTTCGAGACCCTTAGTGGTCTTCACACAGTGGAAATTTAAACATTCCCCTCCACACAATTTGACCACAGTCTATCTTATAATGGTTATAAACACTAAAGCAGTTGGAGTCACAGAGTTATTATATTCCTGAACAGTTGCCTAGGCAAAATTCCACCAACAGAGATTTTTCTGCCTTCTGAGATTTAACCCTAGAAACCTACCTTACAACCTTTCTTCAGCACCCAGATTGGGAAAGAACATAACTGAAATTCAGACTTGTACACAAAGCTTGAGAGAGATTTTTTTTAATGTTTTTTTTTATTATATTATGTTAGTCACCATACAGTACATCCCTGGTTTCCGATGTAAAGCTCAATGCTTCATTAGTTGCGTATAACGCCCAGTGCACCATGCAACACGTGCCCTCTTCACTACCCATCACTCTGAGAAACAAGCTGAGGGCTTCAGAGGAGAGGGGGGTGGGGGAATGGGATGGACTGATGATGGGTAGAGAGAGATGTTTTTAATTGGTAAGCAAATATTGATGTCTGGTAAATGTCACACAGGAAAACACTAAGAAACATAAAATATCAGTCCATTAGCATATCACTTTTTTAACATACAGTGTAATGTTACTTTCAGACGTACAATGTAGTGACTCAACACTTCCGTACATCACCTCGTGCTCATCACAAGTGTCCTCCTGCATCCCCATCACCTGTTTCACCCACCCCCTCATCCAATATAACCAAGTATATTACTTCGAAAAAAATCAGTGAGGTCAATGCACATACCATAAAATTAGCCATTGTAAAGTGAACATTTCAGTGGCATTTGGCAATTGACGCTGTTGTGCATCTGCCACCTTTATCCATTTCCCAAATATTTCATCCCAAAAAGAAGCCTCATACCTCTTTAGCAGTCCTTCCTCAGAGAGCACTCCTGCTCTCTCGGCCCCCTGCAGCCACCACTCTGTCTGTGTGGATTTACCTATTCTGGACGTTTCATATATATATGTGTGTATATATATATATTATATATATATATAACATATACTTTATATATATATGAATATATGAATATATATATAACATATATAACATATATAACATATATATATAACATATACTTACTTATATGAATATATGAATATATATAGATAACATATACTTACTTTTTGAAGTTGTACATTTCATATATATATGAATATATATATATATAACATACTCACTTTATATATACATGAATATATATATAACATATACTTATATATATACTTATATATATATATATATAACATATACTTACTTTTTGAAGTTGTACAGAATAGAATTTTAAGGAGACAGAAAAAATAAAAGTTTTCAAAATAACTAAATACTATGAAAGTAAAGACACTCTAGATTCTATCATAATGAATGACAAACCACCACCACCATTCTCACGTGGATGTTCTGGACAGAGATGACTTGGGTCCCATGTGTCTTCCTTGTGTCTTCCTGGTGAACTCTCTTTAGATAAATTTAATTAGTGTAAATGAAATGTAATGTGATGAAATCACTTCCACCCTTGAACGTGGGCTGCACATAGTGTTTTTTTCCCCTAAAGAAATGAAAAGGGAAAAAAGAGAGAATAAACTGACAATGGAGAAATGTAATGAACACAACCTCAACCAGGTGATCAAGGTTAGCGTAAAAGATGAGTCGTGTTAATAATGTAATGTGATGACATGACCCTGGACCTCTATGGTCTTCCTCCCCAAAATGCATCGCCCCCGTCTGATCTTGAGAAAAACATCAATGTCCCCAGTGAAGAACTTTCTACAAAATGCCTGACCAGTACTCAACATTGTCAAGGTAATCAAAAACAAGGGTAGTTGGAGAAATTTTCAGAGCCAAAGGAGCCTGAGAAGACATGATGGCTACCTATAGGCAGAGTCCCGGATGGGATCCTGGGATGGAAAATGCACATCAGAAACTAACAATGTCTCAGAAGTAGGGATCGTAGTTATCCTCAAAGCTAAAAGTACAGCTGGCCAAGCTGAGTCAGGAAGACTTTGCTCTTTCAATAAGAAGGACAGGGAATGCAGTCTGAACTCAAGTTGGCTAAAAGAAGAGCTAGAGCACTGCTAAGAGCCAAGATGGGAGTTCTCATCAAAAGAAAAATTTTTTTCTTTTTCTTTTTTTCCCCCTGTGTCTATATGAGATGACGGATGTTAAGTAAAACTATTGTAAAATCCTTTCACGTATATGTATGTCAAATCATTACATTGCACACCCTAAAATCATGCAGTGCTCTGTCAATTATATCTCCGTAAAATTGGGGAAAACAAAACAAGAAAAACAAAACAAAACAAAACAAAACCCCAGAATCCCTGTTCTCTTGACAATAGAATGTCTCATGGAAAAGAGTGGAAGTTGAATAGATAATTGTCATTATTGCTACAAGAGCGCTCTTCCTAGAAATTGTAGCTTTTGAGTCCCAAAGAATGAAGAAGCAAAATAAAACAATTATCATCTGGAAAGCTAGGTTATTTCAATGACAACAGGGCACTCCCTGAAGACCAGGAATGCCAGTCTCAAAAGACTTGATAACAGAAAAGGCTTCAGTGAGCCATTAAACATTTCTCTGTTAAAAGTGCAGCAGACCTGGCAGGTTTTCTTCTTTTTCCTGTTTTCTCCCTTAGTTTTACTTTTCTGAGGATTAGGGGGGTTTTGTTTGTTTGTTATTGTTTGTTTTTAGAAATAACCAAAATTTATGTAAAGTTTTTCTTTAAAAAAAAGATTATTTTTTTTTATTTATTTGAGAGGGAGAGAGAGTGCACACAAGTGGAGGAGGGGCAGAGGGAGAGGGAGAAGCAGACTCCCCACTGAACAGGAAGCCTGACGTGGGACTCAGTCCCAGGACCCCGGAATCATGACCTGAGCCGAAGGCAGAAGCCTAACCAACTGAGCCACCAAGGCACCCCTAAAATTTGTCTACATTGCTTGAAACATCATCAAAAATGAAAGACAGAGCTGGGGTCGGGGTGGGGTAGAGGAATCAAGAGCCAACTGTGTTTGCTAATTGGCCTTCTTGAGGGAAAAGTGAAATTGTGTTGTACTTGAAGGATGGGAGATAGCGTCACAGCTTGGAGCAAGCCTCCTATGCATGTTAGACTCCTGCCCTCCCACAGAGACTGGGAGGTGGTGCTCCATCTTCTTTGGTGATTGCATTTCAAAGGAATGGCTCCCACGTCCTTGAGCAGGAGTGCTGGATCATAAAACTGGCAGAAGTTGGAGCTGCAGGAAGATTGCCAGCTCAAAGGGCAGAGAAAGTATGTACAGTTGCAAGTTTTCTTTTTTTTTTTTTTAAAGATTTTATTTATTTATTCGGCAGAGATAGAGACAGCCAGCAAGATAGGTAACATAAGCAGGGGGAGCGGGAGAGGAAGAAGCAGGCTCATAGCGGAGGAGCCTGATGTGGGGCTTGATCCCATAACACCGGGATCACGCCCTGAGCCAAAGGCAGACGCTTAACCGCTGTGCCACCCAGGCGCCCCTAGTTGCAAGTTTTCTAAAGTAAATGCCCCAAGAGAAGTCAAGGCCTGTAATCCGGAAGAAACCTGTCTACAGTCTAGTCAAGCTGAAGGGAATGTTGGGTGCATCTCATTGTTTTTTGTGTCTTTTTTTTTTTTCCTTTCTCACAGGACCGTGCACAAAATCTGAATGAGCGGCGAACCACCACCACCACCCTCACAGTGGACATTCTGGATGGAGATGACTTGGGTCCCATGTTTCTACCTTGTGTCCTCGTGCCAAACACGCGTGATTGTCGCCCACTCACCTACCAAGCCGCCATCCCTGAATTGAGAACTCCGGTAAATGTGCTTGCATTCTTTCCCCTTCACTTATACCTCTTTAACCTCAATGAGATCCTTTTCTAGTAGTTTGCGGATGTATTAGGTGGGAATAGCAAACTTCACTCTATGGGTATTACAAGGTATTTATGTCCAAAACCATTTTCAGAGAGTATGGCGAAGTTTGGTCCCCATGCATTACTGCATCATTGGCAAAGTCCGAAGTGTGTCGGGAAGCAACCATTCATTTGACACTGATTATTTTATTTTTCCACCCATAAATCATAACCTAGTTCAGTTGCCAACCTGTTCTAGGAAACTCTAAGAAATAGCTTCAGCATTTCCTTAAATTCACCAAATAAACAGTCTTAAGCCAGTCCTAAGTCAGAAGACACACGGGTCAATAGGGTGTTTGTCAGCCTCTTAGAGTCCTACAGTGTTATCGGAGATTGCACTTGGCTGTTTGGAGGTGGAAGTTAATGAATCCCAAATGCAAATATCTATCCCTTAAAGATGTATTTTAAAGAAGCAGAAAGGTAAGGCATGAATATGTACCTGGTATGCTTGATCCTGCCTCTGTTTTGTTTTTGTTTCTACCTCTTTTTTAAAATTCTAATAGAATTCTAAGTTGCTGTCAACCTGGAGTTTACACCTTGGACCCGGCTGGGTCATAAATATTTATGCCTAAGAAAAAAAAATATAAGGAAAATATAAACTAGAATATTAATTTCTCCCTTAAAAGTAAAAAAAAAAAAAAAAGAAAGAAACAATTATACTTCTCTTTTAAAGAAGCCAAATTCCTAGGGGGTAAATGTCTTTTCATTTCCTCTGGAAAGCATTCAGCTTTCTGGGTTAGTAACATGGCTCATGATGTCAGAATTTGTTAGAAGGTGTTTGAATTTTTTTTTTTCTCAAACGTGTTAGGACTGTAGTTTGAAGTATCCTCTCTGTTTTTGAGATGTTTAAAGTATAAAAAAAGAAATTCCTTCTCCTAACTGTAAATGACATTGCATTCTAGGCACTGCTAAGGGTTCTTATCCAATGTTCTTATTCAGTCCTACTTTAAGATTCAGTAAATCTTAAATAGTGGAGGTTCACTGTTGTGACTTCCAGCATAAATACATACTAGACCAGTTGGCTTATGCGGAGGAAAAAAGTTGGAGGAAAAAAAAGAATAAATGTTATGATGTGCATTTAATGAAGAAAATAATCGAATTTTCATCTCAGTGGAGTAATTTTGAAGACAAAAAGGCTAATGTAGAAATTTTGTGGACAAATAGTTGTAGATCACCTAAAGTTATATGTCACAACAGGACTTTGTGGAATATTCCGGTAAGAAGGCTATTAATGATAGTGAACATTAATTTTTTCTTTGAAAGTCTTAATTGAAATTATGAGGAAAAAATATTTTAAGTATTTATTTTTGAGTTAGTTTATGTACCTATCATTTCCGTGAGGTCCCAAGAGAAGGTAATGACATGGTGACTGGAGTTGGTGGCTCAGTGAGATGACTCTAAGAGTGCTTGATGGCCTGAGGGAAGAGGCACAGGTTGCTGCCTGGCAAGCAACCTCTGAGCATCCATTCCTCTCTCTTCCAGATGGCTGGCTGACCATCTCTCTCATTTCCATACAGTTCACCATAGAGATGAGGCCATGCTCCATATATGGGGGGAATGAAAACAAATGATCCTGGTGACTAATGTTATATAGATTGTTCAGTTCGTCATGAACTGGCTAAAGCAGGAATGGTCACTGCAATCCTGGTGGGTAGCTACCACTCTTAAGGTCACTTGGGAGATGAGATCTCTGACATACAGAGTTTATGTAGCTTTTTATGGCCTTACAACTAGCAAGTAAAAACTGTTTTCTTTTAAAGTCATGTCTCCTGAATTAAGTGCTATGCTAGCTATAAAGTCCAGAATGATCAAACTTTATGCTTCATCATCCCTTTTACCAGATTGACCCTTTCTTTAACATTCTGTGAAATGGAGAATTTTAATTTTACATATTTGAAAAGTGACAGCAAATATTCATTTGATAAGGGGTGTATTTTTATTGCTACATAGAAAAAACTAAATATATTTACTTGCAAATTTAGGCACCTGTTCTGATTACCAATGGCCGCATAAAACAATCACCAAATCTCAGTGGCTTCAAGCGATGTATTTTAAATTTGCACATAAAAGCTACAGTTTGGGCAGACTTGAGGGACCATCTCATCTCTGCTCTACACAGCACCAGCTGAGGATCCTTGCCTGAGGCCTGGGTACCGGTGTGAGGACAGTTCACTCAGCCAGTGGATTCTGACTGTTGGCTGGAGCCCAGCCAGCCGTGAGTTGCAGCTTCATTTCCACTGCACGCGGGTCTCCCTTGGGCTGTTTGGGCTTCTCACACCGAGGCACCGGGTTCAAGAACTCGCTTCCCAAGGGCATGGGGCAGAACTTGTAGGAATTGGCCTTGCCATCTACAGTGTCCCTTCTGTTGTAGTTTAACCTCAGCCAGATTCAAGGACTAACAGCAGGTACCATCTCCTGATAGGAGGTGTGTAGAAGTCACATTGTAAGAACATCTGGGGACGGAAATCTTATTGTGGTGGTTGTTGGAACCTGAAATCTCCCATTGTGCCGGCATCGGGTTTCCTGGCTCTTTTCTGCCTATGCCTCTTCTGATCCCCCTCTCATTCATGAGGGTTAAGAACTAGAGTGAGATTTTGAGTTTTACATTCAGATTGCTGTGTTTATGTCTGTCCTTTCCACTTAAAAAAATCCTTTCTTAAAAGTTTCCTTTGCATATTTTGCTAAAATTTCTAGAAATTTCAATAAATAAAATCTTGCTATTCAGAGGGAGAGAACTAACCATTTATGTCAGCTAAACAAGACATGATGACTGTAATTACATACTTGCTGATCCTTTTCTGAACTAATTCTTCAAGTTTTGAAAGCTTTGACACCTGCTCACCTTCTGCGTTGATGTGAAATTTTCCACCAATTACCTCAGTGGTACTCTTGACTTGAAAAACCATTCTTCGTTCCGCCACAATGCATGCAGAATTTATCAGCTCAGAAAAACTTTAAAAGGAAGTCTGGTACAGTGTTTAACTCATGAACCAGGATATAATAAAAATTAAAAGAAACTATTTATTGAAATACAAATAATCATGTGTTTACAGAGAAACTTATTTAGTGAATGTTTTATATGTTTTTCTATAACAGAAAATCGTCTTCAGCAAAAAGTCCTGTCTTCACAAACACTAAGATTAATATTATATTGGATATGTAAATATATAGATCTGATGTCTCTAGGGTACGAAAGCCATTTGTAGTTCTGTGCTAATTATTATTCATTTATTAATTTGATAAGTATGTACTGGCCCCGATGTATGCCCAACTCTGTGCTAATCGAGGACATAAGTAGGATGGGATGAGTCCTCTCCAATATTGTGTAAATTTATTCTCACTTTCTGACTCTATGAAGTTGTTATGCTTATCTGGTTGAAGTTTCCTGATATTATGGAAAACTCCCATAGATTTTGGAGACCATAGAACCCACAGCTCTGTTTTCTGTTTTCTCTTGAAGCACAAAGACATTGCAAATGTTCACACTTGATTTTTTTTTTCATGATGTAACAGTCCATCCTGTTTGGTTGGTTGGTTGGTATTTTGCTGAGTAATTTGTCCCTGGAGAGAAACACTGTAGTGTGATAATATGATGTATTATCTATGTGTTTCCTAGATGTACCTCCCTTTACTTAGTGCTTGACAGAATGGTCATCTAGGAGCTAGGATCCACACTCCAATGAGCTCTTCCAGTCCCTGTGGAGTTGGGTCCCACAACTGTCTACCCACAGGCACTGTATATAATCTGTCTCAAAGAACTCTGGTTTTCATGTAACTGTCAAAGACAGCTCTTCTCCTGTATTTATGGTGCTCTCCCCTTCCAGGGAACCTTTCCCAGTTATTACGGGAGTGGCAGTGATCTGCAGTGATATACAACATTGATAATTTCCTCTTGACTCATGCTCATTGAGCAATCCAGTAACGTCCTCCTCTCCTCTTTTATGAAAGTGCTGGTTCTCTTCCTCCCCTTCATGGCCCTGGGTTTCTCCTCCTACATCTTTGATAGCTTGTTTTGTTTCATTTTTCCTAATTAAATCTCTCTGCTTAAAGTTTTACTTACATATTTGTTTAATTATTTATTTATTTATTTTTTGCTTATTCTTAAATCTTGGTGATTTTCCAGACTTCTATCTTTTGAAACTTTTTTTTTCACTATAGTTTTCACTAAGATTCATCAAACCATCAATACCAAGAGGTTCTATTTTTCTTCAAATAGGGATGATCTGTGTGTTGTGGAAGTGTTTTCTGACTTGGACTCTTTCCTGACCGCCAAGCTTGCATTTTTCACTTTTTCTAGATTTTTTTTAAGATTTTTTCTTCAAATAGGGATGATCTGTGTGTTGTGGAAGTGTTTTCTGACTTGGACTCTTTCCTGACCGCCAAGCTTGCATTTTTCACTTTTTCTAGATTTTTTTTAAGATTTTTTATTTATTTAACAGAGACAGTCAGCGAGAGAGGGAACACAAGCAGGGGGAGTGGGAGAGGAAGAAGCAGGCTCATAGCCGAGGAGCCTGATGTGGGGCTTGAGCCCATAACGCCGGGATCACACCCTGAGCCGAAGGCAGACGCTTAACGACTGCGCCACCCAGGTGCCCCACTTTTTCTAGATATTTTTACGTGTGCTTTCCACAGATGCCTCATTATCCTTTCTAACGTTCTCATCCTTCTCTTGTTCACCTCCTGTTACCTTTGAGGTCATTGTGGGTTCGGACCTTCACTTCCCTGACCCCTACCCGAAACTCGATCAGTTTCCACAGATCCCTTCTGCACTGTCTACAAGGTGTTACTCACATATGTGCGATGCCCAGTTCCACTGTCAAAATATGCATGTAAAGACATACTCTCCAGGCGCCTGGGTGGCTCAGTCAGTTAAGCAGCCAACTCTTGGTTTTGTTCAGGTCATGATCTCAGGGTCGTGGGATCGAGTCCTGCGTGGGGACTGCACGATCAGTGCAGAGTCTGCTTCAAGATACTCTTTCTCTTGGGGCCCCTGGGTAGTGCAGTCATTAAGTGTCTGCTTTCGGCTCAGGGCGTGATCCCAGCGTTTTGGGATCGAGTCCCACATCGGGCTCCTCTCCTGGGAGCCTGCTTCTTCCTCTCCCACTCCCCCTGCTTGTGTTCCCTCTCTCGCTGGCTGTCTGTCACATAAATAAATAAAATCTTAAAAAAAAAAAAAGATTCTCTTTCTCTCTCTCTCTCCCTCTGCCCCTCCCCTGACTCACATGCTCTCTCTCTGTCTGAAGAAATAAATAAAATCTTAAAAAAAAACAATAACAAAAAAACATACTTTCCACTCTAGACCCCAGAGCATCATCTCACTGAAGGCAGTTATGTTTTTGAAATATAGTTCTGATCTGATCGTTCACTGTTTAAAATAAAAGCTGCAATATTCGCACCATATACCCAATGAGCTCCCAAAGCATTGAGCATGTCACTAGTAGTCATTTTACATCAGACCACGTTCCAGCCTCATCTCTTGTGACTTGCCTACTGTAACCTACCTAGCAAAGCAGAGCTTTGTGTCTGCGCCTTATCCTCTCTGAGAACTACCCTCTCCTCTCTCCACTTTGTTCCATATACTAAGCTCGTATTTGTTACCCAGGTTCATCTCAGTAAATCTGACGTGTTGGGCTCCCAGGTTTAAGTTTCTGCATGTGCCGTGTACGCCTGTTGGAAGTGTCCTGCAGTTGTCTGCCTGTTTCTCTCTCGCATGACTGTGTGTTCTGTAATTTCCTGTTTGTCATTACACCCTAACATGCCAAGCACCTGCTTCTCATAGTAAGTGTTCAGTAACTGTCCAATTGGACTAATCTGTCAATTAAAACTTCGAGAAATACAAACTCTGCACTGAGATACTGGATATGAATATGAATAAGCATGGCTCCTGCCTTCTTACAGTGACAGTGTTTTTGTCCCGAATACGCATATGTGAAGAGCATATATGTATGTTTTATATATGTAGATGATATATAACTTGTGTGTGTGTAATTATGTATTATCAGTATATATTATCCAAATGTTAGCTGTGGTACATAAAAGTTTTTTATACACTTCTGGTGTTTTCAAATGCTAATAGAGTGGCAAGCACTGTCATACTTGGTCATTATCTGTCCAATTGGAGTCAAATAGGTATTATAGGTAAAGTAAGCATATTTCCCCATTGCCAGAGAAAGTTCCAGTTTATTATTGTCCCAGTATATTGTTCATAACGCGTCCTTCTCCTTTCGGCAATGTCCCAAATATTAAATGATATCTTCTCTCCGTCTTTAGGCCAGTTATTTCAAAATGTGTTTTGTGGAGCTCTTTTAAAGGCAACACCTTGATGGATTAAGAAACAATTGGCAACTGCTAGACAGCCTATAACATTGTAATGAGAAGATTGTCACAGAGGGGTGGAGGGGACAGTGAGAAATAACGCAGGTAGTGTGAATGTACTTCACCGTCTACCATTTCTTCCCCTCTCCAACAGTCTCACACACACTCCACCAGCTACAAACCATCAAAGGAACTTCAGGGGAAATACGAACTAAAAGCTGAATAAACAAACAAAAACTAGAATTTAGCAAATGTTGTGTAGACTAAGACATCGTATTGTGGTAATTCTGAAGGTGGGATGTAAAATTATAAGTGAGCAAAAGAATCATTTGTTCTTTTCACCATTGGTCAAATTTTACATTAAATAGGCTGAACTGTTATTGTATCTCCATTTATAAGACAGTGTGAAGATATTTTCCAATATTTGGAACAATTAAAGAATGAAAAACTAGAGGAGGGATTGAGTTTATTACTATCAGTTAAAGGAAAAAAGTCCCTGTTCTCAGTAAAAGAAGGAAGTCTGACTCTTCTTATTCAAGAATTTGTTCCAGTACTATTTTAAATTAACACCAGAGAGGTATTTTCCTGTGAAAAGATAGAAGAGACACAGTGTCATGCAGCTTGGACATGATGTCTAGAACTTTCTGAACATTTCTGGAACTCTGATGGGAAGTTTACAGAGGTGCTCGCTGTCATGATCTAAGATAGGTTGTGAGAACTTGGAGTCCAACCTGAATCTTGCATAATGTTGCAGACATTCCTTAATATCTCTCAGCTGTAGTTTGAATTTGTCCTCTATAAAATGGGGTTAATAAAATCTAATATATGGGATTTTGTGAGTTCTAGAAAAGAAGATTCACACAGCACACTTAACTTGCTCCTGGCAAACAGTGGGGAGTTAGTAGTATCAGCTATTGATATTTTTTAAAGATTTTACTTATTTATTGAGAGAGAGTGAGAGAGAGAGAGAGAGATCACGAGCAGGGGGGAAAGGCAGAGGGAGAAGCAGAGTCCCTGCCCAGCCTGATGTGGGACTCAATCCCAGGACCCTGGGATCATGACCTGAGCCAAAGGCAGATGCTTAACCGACTGAGCCACAACAGGTGCCCCTTAGCTATTGATATTATTATCATTTCCCTGGAGTTCCTTCACCTGTCTGGGTCTTTACTCAGAGGCTCATGGGAAGAAGTAGCTAATTCACACTAGTTGTTAAATGTCTAGCTATTTTTAAGTGAAATTCCAGCTTTAGAAAATGAGTTGTGTATATTCTGACTGTGGTATTCGTAATTAATTCCGTATGGTCCTTAAAAAAAAAAATCCAGTACCTTTATTGAGAAGAACAGTAGATTCATTTTTTAAATAAATGGATTTGGCACAGTCACCACTTGTGCTGAATTAATTATGCCGTATATTATTGCTTTGGGAAGAGGGAGCAGCTGATGCAAAATGCCACAAGGTAATTCTGCGAGCCAGAAATATATCAATGGATCAAATTGTAAATGTGTGCCAGGGCAGCAAGTATCCTGCTCCTTCTTTTTCTATGAATAAAAAAACAATGGATTTCAATAGTTTCTCACATTGTCCCACAAAAACCTTCTGCTCTCGGAGGTGCCTCCAGGGCTTCTAATGCCAATAAAGATGGGACTTCCACTCCATATAATATTTCAAATTCTGCTCTATTTCCACTTGCTAATTCAGACATTTTTTCATTATTTATTTCAATTTAAAAAGGATTGGTCGCTAATTGTAAATTATGAGGAAAATTTTTTTTTAATTATACACATTAAACATTGGAACCCGTCAATCCTCAAAGACCGATTTCCAGGATGTCCATTAGTAATTTGATGCATGTCTTTCCAAATATATGGACCTGTTGGAGGCAGTTTGAGTTTGTGGGTTGTTGTTGTTGGTTTTTGTTTTTTTGTTTTTTTTGTTTTCAAACAAACCATATGACTCTGACCCATAGAAAAGCAAAGTAGTGGGTGTTCACTGGGGCCTCCCGGAATCATCTGGTGGCTTGTTTAAATTGGTTTGTAATGGCTATCAGAAAGCTCAAGACACAATTGTGTGTTGTGGGTGAAGTGGCAGGATCATGTGGTCTGGGTGTGACTAGGGGACAGGATGTACTCCTGTGACCCCAACTCAGATGCATAGTTAGGGGAGACAGCACCTGCTTTACCTAGCTTGGACCACATGCTCGCTCTTTGTCTAGAAGGAATAGAGCCTGTGATGGTTAATTTTATGTGCTAACTTGGCTTGGCCATGGGACCCAGAAATTTGGTGAAATATGTCTGGATATTGCTTCCAAGGCATTTTTCACATGAGATTAACATTTAAATCAGTAGACTTTGAGTACAACAGATTATCCTCTATAATATGGGTGGGCCTTGTCCAATCAGTTGAAGGCCTTAGATTAAAGACTGACTTTCCTCAAAGAGGAGGGAATTTTGCCAGCAGATTGTCTTTGTCTCAAACCATAATGTCTGTCCCCTGACTCTCCAGCCCCCTCACTTGCCCAGGAGATCTTTGACTTGGCAGCTTCCACAACTGTGGCATGAGCCCATTCCTTAAAATGAATCTCTCTCAATCTCTCTCTCTATAAGTAGATATACAGATAAATAGAAACAGATATCTATATAATCTCTCTCTCAATTTCTCTCTCTCTTTCTGGAGAGTAGTGTACACAATCATCCTAGTCTGGCCTGTTCTGTTTCCCTGGACAGCCCTAATGCAGGGCTCCTGATGAAACTGTCCAACAGGCAAAGGTAATTTCTCCAAGAAGACAGAGCTACTGTTAAGAAGGGGAAATGGATCCTGGAGAGCTGAAACTCACAGATGTCAGGCAAATATACAATCAAGCCATCACAAATTCTTGCCTAGAGTCCAGAATGATATTAAAAAAAAAAAAGACATCAGATGATGTCCCTTCCCTGCTTCGATGCTGTGATAGATTTTCACTAAATGATCATATCTGACTGTCTTCCTATATTGCTTATTATGGTCCTACCAATCCTTTATCACTGACTGTGTAGGCTAAATTCTTGTGAACCCCAAAATTCATATGAACAAACATGATTACCAGTGTGATGCTGTTCAGACGCAGGGCCTTTGGTAGGTGATTGGGTCCAGGGCAGAGCTGCCATTAATGGGATTAATGCCCTTATAAAAGAGAGCCCTCCTCCCTCTCACAACTGAGGACACAGGGAGAGGATGGCCATCTGTGAACCAGGAGGTGGCTCACTGCTCTGGCAGTACCTCCTTCTTGGGCTCCCAGGCTGTGGAGCTGAGAGCAAAAATGTCTGTTGTTCAGAAGCCCCTCAGTCTATGGTACATAGTCTGTTATGGCAGCCCCAATGGACGGACACCGACCTCATCCTCCACCTGGTTCAGGCCTTCTTTCTGTTCTCTATCATGTCATGCTCTTTCAGTTGAGGGCATGCACACTTTTCTGCCTCTTTCTGGAATGTTCTCTTCTGATATTGTCCTGTGTCTGGCTCTTTTAGTTATTTGGTTTCAGCTCAAAAGTCACCTCCTCAGAGAAGCCTTCCCTTACCACACAGTCTAAAGCATCTTGCTTCCGCCGTGGATTTGGTAATGCATGACCTTGTTTTATTTTCTGCAGATTGGTTGGCTAGGTGGAAATATTTTGTACATTTTTTGATTAATGTCTGTCTGGTTCCTCAGAAATGTACAAACACTATGAATAGGACCTTGCTTATCTTGATTGCTATCTTACCCAAACTCCTAGAACAGTGCCTCAAATGTAGGATGCTCAGTAAATATTTACTTAGTTGGAATACATTGAAATTTTCATTTTCATGAAGGTATAGCTTTATAAATAACTGCATAAAAAGAATAGCTGCATAGCATGTCTTTGTATGAATGCACTTAAAGTTATTTATCTCTTTTTTTAAAAGATTTATTTATTTGAAAGAGAGAGAGAGAGTGAACAAGAGAGAGAGAGACAGCATGTGCAAAAGTAGGGGGAGGGGCGAGGAAGAGGGAGAAGCAGACTTAGGACCCTGAGATCACGACCTGAGCAGAAATGAAGAGTTGGATGCCCAACCAACCAAGCCACACATGCACCCCTATTTATCCCTTTTATGTTTTGTAATTTTGTGTATAGCATTACTTGAAAAAAGTTTAAAAAATCCATGCATAAAAGTTATTCTCCTACACGAGGTTTCTTTTCTTTTTTTTTTTATAATTTTTTATTATGTTATGTTAGTCACCATGCAGTACATCCCAAGTTTTTGATGTAAAATTCCATGATTCATTACTTGCGTATAACACCCAGTGCACCATACAATACGTGCCCTCCTTAATACCCATCACCAGCCTATCCCAATCCCCCAACCCTCTCCCCTCTGACGCCCTCAGTTTGTTTCCCAGAGTCCATATTCATCTGGTATGTTTTCTTATGAGCAAAATCAACTTCATGTCACATATCCCTTTGCTTAGTTCCTCTTGATAATAATTAATAATGAGGGACATGATAATCTATGTCAATAGTTTAAACTGTCTTGAGGTGTGTGTATGGCCACAAGATGATAATAAAATGGGGAGTTCAACTCAGTGAGGTCACCACAAAAATAATCAAGTAAATAATTCTAGGAAAAGTGATAAATACAGCTGGTAAGATCTTCACATGCAGCTTTGTTTTTTAGAAACCTCAAGTATGTGGAGCTGGCTTTTTGGTAAAGCTCTTTCTGGAAGCATATTATTTCTCTGCCACCACAGCTCTAAACTAGTTTGATTTGTAGGCAGCCTAATAGCGATCCCTCTGATTTGCAATTTATTTACTAACATCATCTGCAAAGATACTCAAAGGAGAGAGATAAATCGGCCACAGAAAAAAACACCTGATTTATTTACTCCCCAAGTGACATTAGGTCATGATGCCTGCAAGACCTTCAGAGGAAATCTCATATAAGCCACTGTCACCTCCCGTCCTTGCTTTCACTTCCTACAGCCCATCCTTCACCTGGCATTCAGGGTGATCTTTTAAAAGCATCAATCAGCTCAAGTCACCTTTGTGCTTAAAATACTCCAGTGACTTCTGATTACGGTGGGAATAAAATCCAGCGGCAGAATATGACTTACAAGGCCACATGTAATTTAACTCCCGCATATCTGCTGTTCTTCTGCGAGGACTTTTATCCTCTTCTTCTGAGTTTCTTCTCATGTCCAACCTTTGCTGTTCACTCAGTTATAAAACACTTCTTTCACACATTCCAGTGTTTGGCACATCCTCATCAATCAAACCCAGTTTCGGCAAAAGTATCACGTCCTCAAAGAGACCTTTCCTGACAACCCTCCCCGTGGTAGATTTTCTTTAAAGAACAACACATTCATGTGGATTAATAGAAGAGTTTTGTTTGTTTTCAGTTGCTAGGGGAAGGTGAATAGAATTTATAAGAGCTCTGTTGTATTTTCAGGGAGAGTGTCGGAGCTCGCAGCTGTTTTGTGGCAACGTTGGTGATTTAAGGTGAGACAATGGTACAGGTTAGGAACGACCACACAAGATAGCTGCTTTTTCATCTTAATGAAACTGAAAACAAACCCTCTATGTCAAGATAATCAAAGAATAATTATTTTAGGTACTGCAGACATTTTCACTGATAATGTCAAAGAGTTGTAATAAATACCCGAGAGCTCTAAATCCCCTATCAGTAAAATCTTGGTGGACAATTTATCTGAAGATACTCAGAATAATAATAATAATAATGAAAAAAACACCCAACACTCATTCCTAAAAAAATTATTCTTAAGGTGACATTTTCACATGAGAGAAAAAGGAGGAAATGTGGAAGATTTAAGTATGTCTCTGCCAAGAAGCGTCTCTTTGATTCGATTTGAGGGTCATATAAAAGCGTTCGCATTTATCAGCATGGCAGGCACTGCGTTCAACAGTTATTGTAAACATCACTTCCTCCTCAGAATGCTTATTTCTCAGTCTGATTGCTTTGATATGAAGTGTCATCAATAAGGAGCCTCTTGGATTGTACACTTAAGTTATAAATTATTTATGTGTTCAGAAGCAATCTGATGCCGCATATTGTTTAAAGAGAGTATATACCAGACTAATAACTCACATTGTGTCCTTATAAATTTTGTTTAGTTGCATAAAGTATGTGTGATGTGACTTTCAGTTGTGTTACTCTAGATTTGGAGTTCTCATTCTTTTCACTACGAAAGAGAAGTACATTACCATGTGAGGAAGTCTGCGGAGGAATTTAGGCACGCGTACGTATTAGCGACAAGAGAGTGAAGGTGATTGTCTGCTTTCCAAGTAACTATGTTCCAAACATTGGTTTGCAAACTAGTTGTTTGGAAAGTGGGATGGTTTCCCTTAGAGGCAATGTGATTAATGATATTTAGGGAAACCTTGTAGAACACAAAAACATACGTGTGTGTGTGTGTGTGTGTGTGTGTGTTTATATAGTCTGTTGAAATATAGAGGTGTTTTTCATTGGGGAAGGGAAGCCTATAGAGGGATTTGTATTGGAGGGACAACAGTAAGTCGCCCAAAAGAAGGTCCTGGAGGGTTACCTGCCCCGGTGCAGTGCTGCTCGCCTGCTGGGCGGTGGGAGCAGCTCTGAGCCATGCATAGTGCTAATTCCTAGAACAGCTTCTCTCTCAAGCCCCACTAGTAGCAGTGGGAATGATGCATAGAAGCTAAGGCAAACTTATTATTCAATATTTTTTCTATTTTTTCTTATTACTTATATGGAATTGGATTTAATTTAAGCAGGGTGAAATAAAGTTTACTTTTTTTTTTATAAGTTAAATAAAGTTGTAATATTTTCCTAAAGAGTGGCCTGAGGTCACAGAAAGAGCCAACGAGTAGAATGCCTACTTTGTGTGAGATATGTTATATATAGTGTCTGATCACAATAGAGGAATCCTTAAAACTCAGAATGTAGAGTAACACAACTGAAATACACATCATGCATGTTTTCTCTATGCTACATTTTCTCTGGATGCAACAATACTTAACTGCGAAGGATCCCACACAAGTTACAGACCCGGCATTGACGGTCTTGAATAACCAATCTCACACTCATGGAAGTGGGTGTGTAGGAAACAGGGGTCATGGATCCGAAGCAGTAAATATCATCTTGAAATAAACCACAGAAATTATGACTTATAAATCTGGACTGCTATTTGCCACCATCTGAGCAGTTAAAGGTAGTCTATTGCTAAGACAGTGTGTTGCTTCGATTCTGAAGGAAATTCAAAGTCATCGGTTTTATATTTTAGCCGAGCACTAATATTTAATTTGGGCACTTCAAAAACAACTGAAAACCACAATGTGGTTGTTGTAATGGTCATTGCAGCATTTCTGTGTCGATTTAAAAAGGTACGTAAGAAAAAAATGAAGAAAGGTCAGAAAAAAAATTCAGTAAAAATATTTCAGCTCTCTTAGATACATTGGATGTCATGAAGCAACCCCTTGGTGTCCCCTCCTGGACTGAGGTCCTGAACTCTCCCTTCCAAGCTACCCCTTCTCCACGTGCAATAATGGTGGCTCTTGGAAAATGCTGAGTCCCTCTAGAAGAACTGTCCTTTGTTCAAATAGAGCCACTTCAGCCAATCTCATGCCCCATTTCTGGGAGCACCGCGTCCAATGGCTTGTCAATGGGATGGGACAGTGTGCAGATACGCAGTTATCTGGGCTGAATGCGTGAACACTTTAGAAAGTACCCCCTTGAGATCTCTCGTTTTGTTGTTGTCTGCCTGGATGGTAATGCTTTTCAACTCCTACCTCTGCCCAATCCTGCTTCCTGTATTCCTTTACAAGTTTATTCCCCTATCAACTCTCTATGTGCAAATCCATCAGAGTCTGTTTCGAAGGAAATCATTCTGAGACAGTGGTCTGTATTCATGTTGGTCCCCAAAGAAATACTTGAGTTAGTTTATTTTGTACAAAATAATGATAGAAGACTCATATTCTGGACACAACCAATTAGCATTTTAACTGGATCATAATACTCATGTAATGAGTTTGTTAATATGCATTTCCAACCCCCAGAATTTGATGACATGTTTGGTATGAGACCTGAAAATTTGAGGCTTCCACACTAGGGAATTTTGATTCAATATGTCCAGGATGGGGCCTAAGAATCTGTATCTTTTAATACAGAAATTTTCAAATGTATACAAGAACAGAGAAGAATAGCATGAACCCCCATGAAGTCATTACTCAGTTGTCAACCCATGGGCACTCTTGGTTCAACTATTTCCCCTCTCACCATTCTCTCACCCATTATTTGAAGCACATCTCTGATATCACATCATTTTATCTGAATGTGTTGCAATGTGTACCTTGAAGGGGTAAGTCATACCACAATGCTATCTCACCAATAAAAGAAGTTAAAGTTAGGAATTTGTATTTTTAATGTGTCAAAATAATGACAGTGATCCAGAAATCCTGAGAGCCAATGGAGTAATTAAAAATTTGGTGTGTAATTCTTGGATGACTAGTGTGAGAGTGTGTGTGCATGTGTTATTATTCTTGTTTTCAAGTGAGCATCTTTGAATTATGCCAAGGCTGTGTTTAGTCATGTGCTAAAACTTACATCAATTATGCAGGCTGACTTTTGGTAACTATACCTCTGAGTTAGTGGAGTTGTATCTTTCACCATCTTAATGAGTTCTGCTTTAATAAGTCGAATATGCATAATAAGAATGTTCACATTTTATAGAGAAGTTTAGGCCATTTGGTCAGTTCCAACCCTGTTATTTGTTAGTAGAGCTCTGTCCATAGCTCTTGCATTCTGGCATAATGGAGTACCCTTCAACTTCTGTAGATTTGAGAAAAGGACCTCCCCCCAAACATACACACACACATCATTATCATCACCATCACCATCACCTTCATATTATCATCACCATCACCATCATAATCATCATGAAGTATTCAGAAATTCATACCATAAAAAATACTTCAGTTTCCAGTTCTCTCCATTAAGTGAAGAAACATCCAGGGAGATGAACTCTAAAGACAATTTTTAATCTTAGGCATTTTAAACAGTGTCCAGAGTCTGTCTTTAGCCAGAACAGATGGTGTGTATGTCTCCTCCAACACTGAATGTGGAGACAACTTCAATTACCTTAAATAGAATTGAATCCTGTGTTTCCATGTGTTGTTTAGATTCAGACAGAACTAATATCCGTTAATGAAACTAATGGCATGGAAATTAGGGGAATTAACCTTGTCAGAACTACATGAAGACAAAAACAACAGAAGGACCTGTATGCATCCTTTTTCATCCTCAGTCCTTAAAACATCATGTGATGACTAGTCTTAAAACAAGAAAAATACGAAAAATGAATTTTGATTGAAAAGAGTTAAACAGATACACATAGGTTAAATTAGATTCCTGAAAGTATAAAAAACCCTCTGATGAACATCAGTATTCACCTCAAAAGGATTCCAGGCTCACCCAATTAACAAATACAGGAATTAAATATAAGAATTCAGTCTTGCAGAAAAAAAAAATAGAAATGGGCAACGCTGTGTGGAACTTAAATACTTCTAATATATTCTCATGTACTGCAAAGCAAGCAAGTAAACAAAATAGTAGAATTGTTATGTCATGAAAAATCCTGATAAACAGCTAGAGGGAAGCCTAATTGTTTTCCGATGCCAAGAACATGTTTTGGTGACAATTTTAGGTAGTGCATAGATGGTTTTATAGCTCATTAAAATTTGAAGAAAAGTTTTGAGATTCAGTAAATTTTACCAACAGTGCAATCAGACTTTGAAAATGGGCTATTTTTAATAACAACCAAAGGTTTAGAAGTGTTGGAGGTTTGGGGCACAAATGAAAAATTTAATCTGTAACATGTTGATCTGTGTCAGGCCTTATACTATCAGTTTGTTTTCCATCTTAGCTATATTCTAAAAGAAGATATAAGGAAAACTGACAGTTTGTAAAACATACAGAAAGAGAATGAGAAAATATAATGGTAGAGGTTCACATCTAAAATTTCTTTTTTCCCTTCACATACCAATAATAGTTATATTTTTTTGGAGGACTAACAGCATAAATTTCTATTGTAAAATAGTTAAACTATTCAAGTTTTTGTTATGTTTATCCCATCACTGTTTGATAAATCCGTTGAAATGCCATTGAAATACAGTATGTTGAAAGGCTACAATAAATTATCTTTGTTAGTATGTAAAACCTGACTTTTGGAAAAATAACGAGCAAATGGGTCTCAGAGCCAAGAGATACATTCTTTATAGATGGTTGACTTCTCAAATGAATTCCAAATAGGTAGAGAGTGCCAAGGAAGTAGTAGGTTCCCAATAAATATTTATTGAATAAAATCTGTTGGAAAACATGTGTTTAAATTTTGATTAACATTTGTTCAAAGAGAACATTTTGTTTCATATAAAAACTTTGTAAAAAACCTAAAACTATTTTATTTATATGATTTTGGTGAATACTATGTATCATTTGGTTTATTTATCATTTGCCTTGAGCCTTTGGTTATACTAAAATGTTGAGATGGTAGAAAGACATGGGCTAGACCATGTACCAGGAAACTGGATCTCTTGGAGACTCTATACCTGATTGTCTTCTTTCCCTTTCAAAGCAAAATGGGTTTTAGATGTTGTTTGGTCTTGAATGTTTGGGTGGGATGAGGCTTCTAGCATTGTGTAACTGGGGATCGAGTTCTAATGGTGGCCAGCTTGACTACAACCTCAGCTCTGTGATGGAGGCAGAGCCAGCCAACCCCCGGAGGGAACCATGTCTGAAAGATCAGTCTTGCTTTTCCTGTGAAGAGTTTAACCTTCAATTTAGTGAGGACTTTTCTGAAAGTTAAGTAAGTTGGGTATCAAAGATTGATATGGAGGTCTGGGTAATGGGTTCCTCAGGTAATTGTTTTCAGTCCTGCTTCTAGCCTTAGAATATCACTTTGTTAGTACGTTCACAGCACACTGGAGAAGAATCCTAAGACATGCCATGAAATACCTACTTGTAAGAATAAAGACTTGAGTGTAGATTCGTTTCTGAAAAACTTGAAGACCTAGACTCTGCTGTTTATGAATATAATTTTTAAAAATTTTTATTATGTTAGTCACCATACAGCACATCATTAGTTTTTGATGTAGTGTTCCATGATTCATTGTTTGCGTATAAGACCCAGTTCTCCATGTAATATGCGCCCTCCTTAATACCTATCAACAGGCCAGCCCGTCTCCCCACCCCCTCCCTTCTGAAACCCTCAGTTTGTTTCCCAGAGTCCATAGTCTCTCGTGTTTCATTCCCCCTTCTGTTTATCCCCCCTTCCTTCTTCCCTTCCTTCTCCTACCGATCTCCCTGCTATTCCTTATGATCCACAAAAGAGTGAAACCATATGATAATTGTCTTTCTCTGTTTGACGTATTTCACTTAGCATAATCTCCTCCAGCACCATCCATGTTGCTGCAAATGTTGGGTAATCGTGCTTTCTGATGGCTGAGTAATATTCCATTGTATATATAAATATATGGACCACATCTTCTTTATCCATTCATCTGTTGAAGGGCATCTCAGCTCCTTCCACAGTTTAGCTATTGTGGACAATGCTGCTATGAACATTGGGGTGCATATTGCCCTTCTCTTCACTACATCTGTATCTTTGGGGTAAATACCCAGTAGTGCAATTGCTGGGTCATAGGGTAGCTCTATTTTTAACTTTTTGAGGGACCTCCACACTGTTTTCCGAAATGGTATACCAACTCGCATTCCCACCAACAGTGTAAGAGGATTCCCCTTTCTCCACATCCTTTCCAGCATTTGTTGTTTCTTGCCTTGTCAAGTTTTTCCATTCTAACTGGCATAAGGTGGTATCTCAATGTGGTTTTGATTTGAATTTCCCTGATGGCTAATGATGTTGAACATTTTTTCATGTTTCTGTTAGCCATCTGTATGTCTTCATTGGAGCAGTGTCTATTCATATCTTCTGCCCATTTTTTGATTTGATTGTTTCTCATGTATTGAGTTTGAGAAGTTCTTTGTAGATCTTGGATACCAGCCTTTTATCTGTAGTTTCATTTGCAAATATCTTCTCCCATTCTGTGGGTTGCCGCTTTGTTTTGTTGAGTGTTTCCTTTGCTGTGCAGAAACTTTTTATCTTGATTAAGTCCCAAAAGTTCATTTTTTCTTTTGTTTCCCTTGCCTTCGGAGACATGTCATGAAAGAAGTTGCTGTGGCCAATGTTGAAGAGGTTACTGCCTATGTTCTCCTTCTATGATTTTGATGGATTCCTGTCTCACATCGAGGTCTTTCATCCATTTGGAGTTTATCTTTGTGTATGGTGTGAGAGCTTTGATTTTCTGGCCTTATTCTTTGGTTCATTTGAATCCATTCTATCAAAGATCGTTTAAAACCCGAATTTTGGTTTTAACTTTGGCATTTCTCCATGGACTCTCCTGGTTTCCCTGGGAACATCCAGTGAGGTGCATCACTTAATCTATTTCTTCTCACTGAAAACACCATGCTCTTAGTTTTGATTTTGATATAGTATTGTAGTATGTAGGAGTTTTTGTCAGTATTTTTCATTTCTTGCTTTTTGGGTCAATATTCTTGATTATTATAATGAATCTACAAAGAAATAATGATTTGCCTTTGCTGTTGTTATTGTACCGAAGTGTATAACCATTTCTGGGAATAATCATAAGATCTCATTGCTCCCGTGAGACATGAAAGCCCTATCTTACCTCTGAGCCTCCTCTTACCTACATTGAGCTCATTTTCATATGACCGCCTGTTTCTGTGGTTTCTACACAGCCTAACAGGCGATGATCTGAATTAAATAGTAAGTATGGTCAACTTACAAGAAGGGCTGGGAGTTCAGGTTAGTTATATTTCCTACAAATTATAAAAGGAGATGGTTGAGTAAAAAGTGAGAAGATAAAGGTGAAAGAGCAATAGGAACTACTCCTCCCATTCTCTTCAGACAAACTGAGGAGACCGCAAATAGTCCAGGTTTCCTGAAGTATCATCAGACGGTGACAGAATGAAGGTGCAGCCTTCCAAACTACTGCATAACTAGCGCCCTGGTTTTTCTACGCCCAACAACTGCTGCTGGTTAAGCATCGCATTCAAATATCTCCGGAGTCCTTCACACAGGTTCTAATGGTAAACACTAAACTTTCTTTTGCTACATTTTTCTCTTAGTGAGGTCTGCCTCTTCTAACTTTATCCAACAAATCTATCCTTTCATCTGTCTTTTCAATTTATTTTTCGTGGTTTTTTTTCTTCACAACCTCACACAGAAATCTTTTTCATAATCTTCTCCCTCAAAAAGGCACTGATCCTTGGTTACCCACAAAAATCATAAGCTTAAACATGATACGACTTGATAAAATATATGAATTCTTTCAATACTTTCATCTACAATATAATCATTTGATTCTGTCTTGGTTAAAGAGTTGTTCAGACTTCCAACCTCATTTTTAGTAGTGTCCAAAAACACCCAAAATTCACCGTAAGAATAATAAAGTATTTATTTTGATCAGAAGACTCATCACCTTATTTTTCCAGTGATCTTCAAACTTTAACATACACTGGAATCACTTGGAGAACTAAATAAAACAGTGATTTTTGGCCTTACCCTTGTAGGACTAAGGTGAAGCCCGAGAATTTGCTGGTTTCTGGGTGATGCTGAGAACCACTAGTCTAGTAATCAATGACTAGTTAGATAATTTATACCACTGAAAAAGAAGCAATACAAGAGTTATACAGAAGTCTGAACTTAACAAAGATTTTCAGTAGTGCATCTCAAAGAGTACTGAGCTGGCTGAGAAAGTCAAATGTTATGGTTGGCTCCAGAAATTAAACTGTTATTTAAGACTCTTAGGTTTTACCACCTTTGAATAACTGAATTATACTCTACTTTGACTGACACAGGCGGATGTTACTGCCTTTATTACCTTGACAAGAGAATATTTTTGATGAGTTACTAGATATTTTATTTAATGCCTGCAATATTACTTTAAATTAAGGGCCTGATAGTTATCTGCAATTACATAATAGTTATGCTGTGTTGGCATGGATAAGAGTTACAGTTTAATTATAGAGTGCCGTCTTTCTAGATTTATTAATCTTTTTTATAGATGGTCATGCTAAAATTATCCTTCCTGGTATGCAGTTATCTTGGCACCGTTATAGCTAAATATGATTTAAAAATACTACACTGAGGAATATTATAAAATAAATTGTAAAACAAAAGGTCAACTTCTCCTAGAGGCAGATTCTGCTCCATTGTGCAAACTGGATACGTTCAGTTTTGACTTATGTTGTTATTGACCACGTGAAGTTCATTCTCAGACAATATTCCTATGATCATTTTACTTTAAAATAGTGTTTCAGATGTTCAATGGAGGATATTAATAGAATCAATAGCTATGTTTTTATTTAATTAAGTTTTGTCCAAAATGAAGAGCATGAATTAAGTTTTGGAAGCAAATAGAAAGGTTGCCTTATTCATAAACTTTTCTGTTATGCTTCTGTATTTTTTAGTCATGATTCCAGACTGTTCTTTCGTTGTGAGTTTTTCTGAATCTTTTATTTTTGTATTTTTTTTACACTGTGGAAAATGTGAACATAGATATTGTTTATGATACCTGCCATGTTTAAAAAGGTTACAAAGTTGTGCTAATATGAGAAATTTACCCCTTACTCTCCAAATAGGGAGTAATCCATTTAGGAAGGTTGAGAACTACTTTATCTTATTGAGAAGAAGCCTGTGTTCCTTCATATAATTAACAAGTTTTGGGAAGGTTGCCATATTGGCAAGGTAGAAATTTGCATGAAGGGTCCCATAATTTATAAACATAAATTTATTTTTTTAAAAAAAGATTTTATTTATTCATTTGAGGGAGAGAGAAGAGAGCACTAGCAGAGGGGAGAGGCAAGGGGAGGGGAGAAGCAGACTTCCCACCAAGGAGGGAGCCTGACATGGGGCCTGATCCCAGGACCTGGAGATCATGACCCAACCCGAAAACAGATGGTTAGCCCTCTGAGCCACCCAGGTGCCCCAAACATATATTTCCTTAAAGTTAGAAAGCAACTACCTGTGTTTTAAGCAAAGGCATTTAATTTTTTTAAATATTTTACTTACCTTTTGGGGTTGTACTAAGATTTAATTAGGCAAACATTATATTTTTATAAACAAAGTGTTTATGATACCTGCCATGATTACTTTTATATTCTTTATATCTGTAGCCAGCAGAAATTGAGAAACAGGACAATGACTTAAGATGTCAACAAGAAAGATCCCCTTCCAGCAGAAACATCTACAAAAACAGACTATGTCAGTCCCTTGAGGGGGATAGGGAATGATCAATAGAGCTGAGTATTTTATGAAGTACATATATATAAGAAGTTGAAAAGGAATGTGGGAAGAAAGAACCCATCTATATGAAGATAATATATGCCCACTGAGAGTAAAATTGTGGAGTCAAGACAGCAGGTTTGGAGGTAAAGAACAAGAAGTAGAGCGGGTAAAGCCATTGTCATAGATCGCTCATTCCAACACTTAGTGGTAAAAGAAGGAAGATTGAAAATCATGGGCACCTGGGTGGCTCAGTCATTAAGCATCTGCCTTTGGCTCAGGTCATAATCCCAGGGTCCTGGGATCGAGCCCCGCATCCAGCTCCCTGCTCATCGGAAAGCCTGCTTCTCCCTCTCCCACTCCCCCTACTTGTGTTCCCTCTCTCGCATCCTCTCTCTGTCAAATAAATAAATAAAATCTTAAAAAAAGAAGAAGAAGATTGAAAATTGGAGGTCAAGAGTTGAGATCATTCATGGGTCAAAAATCAGGGCTCTGCGCAGGCAGTAGGGATGGCAGAGAGGAGGTTATGTGAAGGAGAGACTTGATAACTTTCCCTTAAGAAAGGTTGTGGTTAGGGGCACAGTTTAGAAAAGGTCTTTCATTCCACTGAGCTTCTGTATTAGCAAAGAAAAGCTAGAAATGTGGCTAATTGATTTCTAACAAAAAAATATAGTAACTGCATGAGTAAACAATCTTAATTCATCCCTAAAATGCAAAGGTGTTTAGAAGGAAATCAAGTAGAGGGTTATAACCTAAATCCTGTGACCTTCTGGATGACCTTGATTTTATTATTTCAAATTAGCTGTCTCTAATCTGCAAAGTTCCTTATCATAATTAAAAGGTAAGGAATGGGAACTTTGAACATATTTTCACCATAAATGTATAATAGGTGAGGTGATGGCTTAATGACAACAGTGATCTTGCATTAATACCATTTTAATGGGATATGTCTTTCAGCTATGTCAAAACAGGTTTGATGAGCTAATAATTTCTAGGAAAGACTCAAAGCACCATAGAAAGCTTAATGTTCTACATTTCTTTTTTCTCCCCCCTGTGTTTGATTAATCAGATATCTACCATATGAAGTCACCTGATAGTTGTTTTAAATAAATGTCACTATAAACAAGTGAACCATAAAAAGGTTAAAATTATAAAGATGTGAGTTCCAGGTAATTATTTTTTTATATATTTGATACTGCTCTAAGAAGGGGAGAGATAATTAAAAGAAGCAACTGTTAATAGGAAAAGTGAGTTCAATTTGAGAAGGCAGTCAGTATGACACCTTCTTTTAGATTTATAGTGTACCTGGAAATTCTTATAGCAATGGGAAGTATCTTCTACCATTTGGGAACAGCAAATTACTGGAATTTCAACTTAAATAAATGAAATAGTTTTCTTGCTATTGAAAACTGATACCAATCAATACCCTTCTCCATCCTAGAGCCCTCCCACAAGTGGAATTCTTTTTTTTTTTTTTTGAAGTTGAGACTTTCCAAAGTTATTTAATTATTAACATAGCACAAAGCTATATATTTTGCTTTATTGGGAGAGATTAGAGATAACTTAAGTCTTTTTAAAAACATATTTAGAAGTTGGAGTCATCTTAATATCAATAGACAGTTCTTAATTTCATCATGTAAACAAGGAAGCACTTTACCCACAGAACATGCTTCTATGTTATGGAATTTAAAGCTGAAATCATAAGATTTTGCCCCCCAAAAAAGCTTCCCAACTTAGCACATCCAGCTATTATTAACATGTGTTTACTTATTATTTATACTTATATTTATCATTTAATTGATATTTAAATATAAATATTTATATTAATGTTAATTTGTTATTTTGTTCATTTGCCATCCACTAACACTCAGCAGGGAAAAAATAAGAATATATTTAAACAGTAGGGCTTAGAATCAAGGTCTAAGTTGTGTCCTACTCTGAATATGATACAGAAAAGTGTCATTCTAGAGATATAGCGAGTGCAGAAAACTATGGATGAAGTAGGTTGAAATGAGTCTCAGGCTAAGAATTTAGTGCAAATTTTTATTTATTTATTTATTTTTAAAGATTTTATTTATTTATTTGACAGAGATAGAGACAGCCAGCGAGAGAGGGAACACAAGCAGGGGAAGTGGGAGAGGAAGAAGCAGGCTCACAGCAGAAGAGCCTGATGTGGGGCTCGATCCCATAACGCTGGGATCAAGCCCTGAGCCGAAGGCAGACGCTTAACCGCTGTGCAACCCAGGCACCCCAGTGCAAATTTTTAAAGTAGGAAAGACGGGTGCCTGGGTGGGGCAGTTGGTTAAGTGTGTGACTATTGGTTTCCACTCAAGTCAAGATGTCAGGGTCATGAGATGGAGCCCTGCGTTGGGCTCAGTGCTGGACATGGAGTTTTCTTGAGATCCTCTCTCTCTCCCTCTGCCCCTTCCGCTCATGCTTTCTCTCATTCTCTAACATTAAATAAATAAATAAATCTTTAAAAATAAGTAAATAAATAAAGTAGGATAGAGTTCTTGGAACATTCTTAGCAAATAGAATGACACGAGAAAATGCACATAGATGGAAATTAATTCACTCTACAAGCAGTCAGCATGCCGCCAGCTTCCTCAGCCATACGTATATATGGAATTCCATCCAAAAATATAGTGCTGTAGGTGACAAAGTGATCTCAACTCCCTGTCCTCCCAGCATGTCTTTAGAGGTCCCCAGGATGATGATATCTCAATTATGCATCTTAAGTCAAATTACTCCATTTTACTTTTTTTTTTTCCTCTGCACTTTGAGGACCATGATCTCTTATGCTGCTAATTTACCATCATGTTGGCTGTGAAGTTTGAGGGGAGAAGAGCTAATTTATATTCCTTTCTATACCTTAAGGAAACTCTTTAAATATTCACCACAATATAAGCTAATCAAGACTAAATTTTTTACATGATGATATTAAAGGTTCATGGCTAATAAGAGAATTGCAACATGTGACAGAAATCTATAATACTAGGAACTATTGCAGGACCCACTGACTAAGCATTTGCTAAGAATTATCTCAGAGATCAGACTAATTACCTTTACTGCAGATTAGGGATGAATATAGGTAGAGTCCTGCTTTCTAATATGATATTTTAAATAATGTAATAATAATATCAATATTATGGGATTGTAGGGATTAAATGATTTGCTGTATAAAACATTTAAATCAAGACTTGAGCATAACAAGTTCTTTATAAGTCTTAGCATTTATTTCATTATTTTTAAATTATTTTATCTTGATTACCATCTCAGTACCTTATCATGTATATGCCAACAATACTGACATTTATATCTTCAGTTTGAACACCCCTGAACCCAAATCTATATACCCAACTCTCTATTTGATATTTCCAGCCAGATGTCTCATGAGCATCTCAAATACAATGTGTCTATACTTTTCTCAATCTCAGATAATAGAGATTCCATCTTTCCAATTCTTCAAGCCATAAACTTTGGTGTTATTTTGGGTTCCTGCACTTTCCTCTCACTACAAAATTATTTTGTGAAATCTGGTCAATTCCACCTCCGGAATTGACCCACCCAAACGCTATTACCTATGTCCAAACCACGATTCTCACCTGCAGGGTTTCAGTAGCCGGGCTCTGCTCTCTGTCTCCCGTACTCCCCATTTTGTTCTGAAACAGCCACCAATGTGATCCTAGGAAACTCAACTCAAATGTGTCACACCTCATTCAAAATTGTTTAATGGTCTCCCAACTCATTAGAGAAAACCACGTGTTTTTCAAATGGTGTTTTGCCTGTTCCCTCTCTGACTTATGATCCCTCATAGAATCTTGTCGAATAAATTTAACAGTACCAAAGAGATACCGTTATGTTTCTATTTTACAAATCTTCCCCTTGATCATGTTGCCGGTTAAAATATGGGACTCCCAGTTAAATTTGAATTTCAGATAAACAACATTTTTTTCTTTAGTGTAAGTATGCATAATTATTTAGTGTAATATTGATTGCATGGGGCATACACTAAACATTATTTGTTGTTACCTGAAATTCAAATTTAATTGGGTACGCTGCATTTTTATTTCCTAAATCTGGCAATCCTACCCCTGGAACTTCAAGTTTATTAGGAATGTTAGTTCCCGTCCACATTCCTGCTGGTGAAAATCTTATCAAATGTTTGGCCACCACAGGACATGGACCACCATGCTTCCAGCCTCATTGTTAGTTGCTTTGCCACTGACCAAATGGTCATTAAGGCAATGCCACATGTTTTAGGATTTGTGGGAGGAATTTTAGTATCAGTTAGGATATGCTAGGTTTTATTATTTAGAGAAAACTCCTAAATCTCAAAGTTAATTTTACTCAGACTGCATCCCACTGCCAGGTCAGAGAGGAAGCATTTCTCTGTCTTGTACTCACTTAAGCCCCAGGAGAAGAGGGAAAATACCTCTGTGTTTCCGTGCTTGCTGAAACAGGAAAAAAAAAATTACGCTGAATTCCAACCAGATCTTAAACTTTTGAATTAGATCATTTTAATTTTAAGAGAATAATCACAGAAATACATGTAGCCACCAGCTTTTCTTCTCAATCCTGTTTTATACTTCCAGTTATGAGAGGTACGTATCTTCAAATTGGTGTGTATTTTTCCTTTGCGTGTTTATACGTTCACTGTTCGTCCACATAACCACAAAAATATAGCAATATTTATTTTGTTACTTTGGATAAATCATGTACTTAACATGTGCACTGTAACATTCTTTCTTTATTCAACCTTATGTTTTCCATTTTATCAATTTATTGACTTCCACTGTATACATATGTTCCAATCTATTTGTCCATTTTTTTATTTTGGATCATTCAAAGTTTTTCTGATCTTTTACTGCATTGAGAAATGTTGCAGTGTGCATTCTTAGAGAGATTCTGCACATGCATGCTGAAGTTTTTCTAAGGTAGACACTTTGTTGTGGAATTTCTTGGTCACAGAGTGTGTACATCCCTCAAATTATTAGATGCTGTCAGCTTGTGTCCTGAGTGCTGTCTAGGTACTTACAATCTCTCTACCATCTGGTATTCAGAATTGTTAACTGTTGTCGATAGGACGGGAATAAAATGTTTTCTATCGGTATCTTCATTTGTATTGCTCTTATAACATGATAGTGGAACCCTTTCATGAGTTCCCTTTTGTATTCTGGACACAAAATCTTTGCTGGTTAAATATGAGACCATTTTCCATCACCTCTCTCTGCTTTCTTTTCACTTTGCTTTGACATTATTTCATGTAAAGATGTTTTAAATCTGACATCATCGAAAGTATCAGTTTTTTGTTTTCATGACTTTTACTTTTTTTTCTGTTTTAAGAGGCCTCCTTTGTTCCTAGACCATAAAGATAGGTCCCTATATTTTTATATACATTTTAAAGTTTTACTTTTTGTATTATGGTTTTAGGTCCATCTGGAAATGATTTTTGTGTACTATACGAGGTAATGGTCCAACTTTCCTTTTTTCCACACAAATAGTCAGTTGTCCCAACTATTTTATATTTTCTCGTTTCCGTTCTGATCTTTATGTCACTTCTGTCATAACACAAATTTTCTTAAGTGGTTCTGTTTGTTTCTGAGTGTTTTAAAATTTTCACTGGCCTTTTTCTTAGTGCTGTGCAAATCCAGCATTTCAGTGAGAATATTTTAGTTACAGTAAGTGTCGGTGTTAAGAAGGAAGATACCCTGCTCTTTATTTTTCTTTAAAACGCTATTGGATTGACTTCCACATTAATTTTAGGATAAGCTTGAGATATTTTTAGGACTTTTTGATTGTAATGACCACATTTTAACATGAATTTGAGGGAAAATTACTCTTTATGAGCTAACATTTCCCATCCATGCATTAGTATAAAATGTCTTTTTTCTCTTAAGTTTATTGCACAAAATTTATCCAGGGTTTCTAGGAACATAGCATATCATCAGGTATATGAACATATGCTCTAAATGAGACTTTGCATTTGAATCCCACCTGTGCCACTGGCTACCTTTAACCTTACACAAGTCAAAAGCTCTCTGGGCTTCAGTTTCCTGAAGGAAATAATGTGCCATTTACCCCATGGGGTCTCAGGGAACATTACATGAGTTAACATTTATAAAACACTTCAGCCAGAGTCTGACACATAATAAGCACAATGTATGTATACTTTATTTTTTATCTTTAAGAAACTTGTTTTATTGATATATACTTGACAAATAAAATTTTATATATATGTATATGTATGTTTACACTGTACAACATGACAATTTTATATACACATAAACATTGTGAAATGATCACCACAATCAAGTTAATTAACCCATCCATTGCCACACATAATTACCTTTGAGGGGGTGGTAAGAAGCTTACTACCTGTGCTCTTGTCAAATTTCAAGTATACAATACACTACTATTAACTAAAATCACCATGCTGCATATGAGATACTCAGAACTTATTTTCTTCTAACTGAAAGCTTGTTCTCTAGGAAGAGCATTTCCCCATGTTCCCTACCCCCCAGGCCTTAGTAGCCACCATTTCACTCTCTGCTTCTGGGAGGGTTCCTTTTGTTTTGTTTTGTTTTGTTTTGTTTTGTTTTGTTTTGTTGTTTTGTTTTGTTTTGTTTTTAGAGCCCACATGGAAGTGATACCATGCAGTATTTGTTTTCCTCTGCCTGGCTTATCTCACTTAATATAATGCCCTCAAGTTTGAGCCATGTTGTCACAAATGACAGCATTTCCTTCTTTTTTAAAGTTGAAAAAGTATTCGTATATATAACAGTATCTTACACTATCTTTATTCTTACATTATCTTACATTATCTCTCTCTTTTTTAAAAAGATTTTATTAATTTATGTGACAGACAGCCAGCGAGAGAGAACACAGCAGGGGAGTGGGAGGGGAAGAAACAGGCTCCCATCGGAGGAGCCTGATGTGGGACTGATCCCGGAATGCCTGGATCTGGATCGCGCCCTGAGCGGAAGGCAGACACTTAACAACTGCGCTACCCAGGCGTCCCTATCTTACATTATCTTTATTCCTCTGTCAACACACATGACAGACATTTAGATTGTTTCCATATCTTGGTTATTATGAATAATGTGGCAATGAATATGGGAGGGCAGATATCTCTTTGAAATACTGATTTCACTTCCTTTGGATATATTCCCAGAATTGGGATTATCAGATCCTAAGGTAGTTCTATTTTTAATTTTTTAAGAAAACTCCATACTGTTCTCCATAGTAGCTGTACCAGTCTGCGTTCCCACCAAGAGTGCACAGGGTGCCCTTTTCCCCATATCCTCACCAACATTTGTTATCTCCTTTTAGATAATAGACATCCAGACAAGTGTGAGGTGATATCTCATGGTGGTTTTGATTTACATTTCCCTGATGATTAGTGATACTGAGTAACTTTTCATGTACCTGATGACCATTTGTATGTCTTTTTGATCATTTTCAATCAGATTTTTTTTGTTTTTTGCTATTGAGTTATATGAGTTCATTATATATTTTACATATTAACCTCTTATCAGATAATATGGTTTGCAAATATTTTCTCCCATTCAGTAGGTTGTCTTTTTATTTTGTTGATTGTTTCCTTTGCTATGCAGAAGCCTTTTAGTTCAGTGTGGTCCTGCTAGTCTATTTTTGCTTGTGTTGCTTGTTCTTTTGTTGTCATATCCAAAAATCACTGAGAAGCTCCTTGTGAAGGAACTTACCTCCCATGTTTTCTTCTAGGAGCTTTATAGTGTCAGGTCTGACATTTAACTTTTTAATGAATTTGAGTCCATTTTTGTGAGTGGTGTAATAAGGCATCCAATTTCATTTTGTATGTGGCTGTCCAGTTTTCCCAACACCACTTATTGAAGACTGTCCTCTCCCCATTGTGTGTTCCTGGTTCCCTGGCTGAAGATTAATTGACGATATACACATGGGCCTATTTTGGAGCTCTCTGTTCTGTTCTATTAGTCTATGTGTCTGTTTTATACTAACTCCATTCTGTTTTCATTACTCTACCTTTGTAAAATAGTTTGGAATCGGGAGGTGGAATGTCTCCACCTTTTTTCTTGTTCTCAAGATTGCTTTGGCTTTTTGGGATCTTTTGGAATTCCTTATGAATGTTAGAATTGTTTTTTTTTTATTTCTGCAGAAAGTAGCATAGGGATTTGGGTAGGGATTGTGATAAACATATAGATGACTGTCAGTAGTTTGAACATTTACAATGTTATTTTCTCCAAACCAAGAACACAGGATAGCTTTCCATTTGTTTGCGTCGTCTTCAACTTCTTTCCTTGTTTTTTTATACTTTTCAGTATGTAAGTCTGTCACCTCCTTGGTTAAACGTAACCTAAAGATTTTATTCTTTTTGATGCAATTGTAAATGGGGTTGTTTTCTTGATCTCTCTTTCAGATAGTGGTTGTTAAAGTATAGGGATAGAATTGATTTTTGCATGTTCATTTTGTATTCTGCAACTTACCTGAATCCATTATTTATTGATTCTGCTTTTTGGTGGAGTCTTAGGGTTTTCTACGTAGGATCATGTCATCTGTAAATAGAAACAGTTTTTACTTTTTCCTTTATGATTTGAATAATTTTTATTCTTTATCTAACCTAATTGCTCTGGTTAGGATTTTTAATACTATGTTGAAAAGAAAGGATGAGAATGAATGTCCTTGATTTGTTCTGATCTTAGAGGAAAAAGTTTTATGATTTATTCACTGTCAATTATGTTAGCTATGGGCTTGTCAGATATGGCTTTTATTATCTTGAGGTTACTTTTTTCAATACCAAATTTGTTTTGAGTTTTTATCATGAAAGGATGTTGAATTTTATCAGATGATCAGAAAAGATACTGATACGGGTTCAGTCTTAAATTTGTTGAGACTTGTTTTGTAACCTAACTTACAATTTGTCTTAAAGAATAGTCCATGAGGTTGCCTGGGTGTCTCAGTGGGTTAAGTGTCTGTCTTCAGCTCAGGTCATGATCCCAGGGTCCTGGGATTGAGTCCTGCATCAGGCCCCCTGCTCAGTGGGGAGGCTGCTTCTCCCTCTCTCTCTGCTTGCCACTCCCCCTGCTTGTGATCGCTCTCTCTGTCAAATAATAAAATTAAATCTTAAAAAAAAAGAATATTGCAAGAGTGTGAAGTTGAGAAGAATGTGTATTTTGCTGCTGTTGGATGGAATATATCGGTATATGTCTGTGAAGTCCATTTGGTCCAAAGCATCATTCAAATCCAATAAAATTCTTATTGATTTTCTGTCTGGATGATCTCTCCATTGTTGAAAGTAGAATACTGAAATCTTCTACTGTTAGTATATTGCTGTTTGTCCCTACCTTCAGATCTTTTAGTATATGCTTAATATATTTAGGCGTTCCTACATTGAGTGAATATTTGTTACATTCTCTTGATGAATTGATCATTTGATCATTATATAATGACCATCTTTGTCTATTCTTAGCTTTTATGACTTAAAGCCTATTTAGTCTGATATAAGTATAGCTTACCCCTGCTTTCTTTAGTTACCATTTGTATGGTATATCTTTTCTGTCCCTTCATTTTTAGCGTAAGTGCATCCTTAAAGCTGATGCAAATGTCCTATAGGGATATATAGTTGGGTCTTGTTTTTTATCCATTCAGCCACTCTGTGACTTTCAATTAGAAAATTTAGTCCATTTACATTTAAAATACTTATTGGTAGGTAAGGATTTTATTATTGCCATCTTGTTCATTGTTTTTGGCTGTTTTGCAGTTTCTTTGTCTTTCTTCCTTTCTTTCTTCCTTTCTTCCTTTCTTTCTTTCTTTCTTTCTTTCTTTCTTTCTTTCTTTCTTTCTCTATTACTATTTTTTTATGTGAGTTGATGATTGTCCATAATGACATGTTTTTATTCCTTTCTCTTTATCTTTTGTGTGTCTATTTTTTAAGGTTTTTACATTGTGATTACCATGAGACTTACATAAAATATCTTGTAAGTGTATTTTAGACTGATTACAACTTAATTTCAATCACATACAAAAACTCTACCTTTTTACTTTTCCCATCATATTTTATGTTTTTGATGTCACAATTTACATTTTTTTGGTTTTGTTTTTTTTGTTTTTGTTTTTGTTTTTTGTTTTTTTTAATTTGACGGAGAGAGAGACAGCCAGCGAGAGAGGGAACACAGGCAGGGGGAGTTGGAGAGGAAGAGGCAGCCTCCCAGCGGAGGAGCCTGATGTGGGGCTCGATCCCAGAACCCTGGGATCATGCCCTGAGCCAAAGGCAGATGCTTAACGACTGAGCCACTCAGGCGCCCCATACATTTTTATTTTGGATATGAGATAATTATAGCTATAGTTATTCCTAATGCTTTTATCTTTTAACCTTTATATTAGAGTTAAGTGATTTATAGACCACCATTACAATACTAGAATATTCTGATTTTAACTATATACTTAGCTTTACCAATGAGATTTATATTTTCATATGTTTTCATTTTACTAATTAGCATCTTTTCATTTCAGCCTGAAGAACTCCCATTAGCATTTCTTATAAGGCTGACTAGTCCTGATGAATTCCTTTAGCTGTTGTTTGTCTGCAAAAATCTTTATCTTTCCTTCATATCTGAAGGGAGACTTTGCTGAGTAAAGTATTCTTGGTTTGAAAGTTTTTTTTTCCTTTTTTTTTTTCCTTTTGGCACCTTGAGTATATCATCTCATCTCTCCTCATCTGCAAGGTTCCTGCTTTAGGGGAGTTGCCTTGTATGAGATAAGATGTGTATTCTCTAGCTGCTTTCAAACTTCTCTCCCTGTCTTTTATTTTTGACAGTTATTACAATGTGTCTCAGTGAAATCTTCTTTGAATCTGCATGGATACCTATGAGCTGTGTTTACCTGTATGTTCATATTTGTCCCAAAATTTGGGAGGTTTTCAGTTTATTTCTTTTTTAAAGATTTATTGATTTATTTTAGAGAGCAAGAGCATGAACAGCCGGGGCAGAGAGAGGGGAAGAGAGAATTTCAAGCAGACACCCCACTGAGTGCAGAGCCCGACAAGGGGCTCTATCTCAAGACCTTGAGATCATGACCTGAGCTAAAACCAGGAGTCAGATGCTTAACCAGCTGAGCCACCCAGGTGCCCTAGGCATTATTTCTTTAAATAAGCTTTTGCTCCTTTCTCTTCTTTTCCTTATGGGACTTCCATGATGAAAAAATTTTTTTTTGATTGATATCTCGTAATTCCCATAGGTTTCTTCACTCTTTTCCATTCTTTTCTTTATTCTCCTCAGACTGGATAATTGGAGATTTGTCTTAGTGTTCACACATTTTCTTCTGATTGGTCAAGTCCATTGTGATGTACTCTATTGTGTTTTTCATCTCATCCATTGTATTCTTCAGCTCCCGAATTTCTATTTGGTTTCTTTTATAACTTCTATCTCTCTCTTGAACTTCTCATTTTGATGATGTATTGTTTTCCTGATTTTGTTGAGTTACCTATATTTTCTTTTATCTCACACAACTTCCTTAGACTACTTATTTTGAATTCTTTGTCTGTCATCTTACAGATCTCCATTTCTTTGAGATCAGTTACTGGAAAATTATTCCAATATTTTTTGGTGGTATATTTTCTTGAATGTTTGTGTTTCTTGTAGTTTTGCATTGATACCTGCATATTTGATGGAGGATTGCCCTCTTTCAGACTATATGGACTGGTTTTGGTGGGGAAGGACCTTCATCCTCAGGTGGTTGTGAGAGCACTGGTGGTTAGGTTGTGCTGGCTCCAGTTCCAACTCCAAGAAAGGCCCAGCAGCATAGTGTCCATGCATCTCCATCAGCTGAGGTCTGCATTAGTGAAGATTCAGTGACCAAGGCTGCAGGTGCTTGCAGCAACAGTGAGGGATGTTGGGGTCTTTGGTGACAAAGGCTGCTAGTGACCATCTTTTTTTCTCCCAACGGGTATGTTATGGGCAAGGGATCCTTCTTGGCTCTGAAGCTTGGAATCCAGCTTACAGGCATTTTCACAGTGGTGGTGGTACTGCTTTTGATGAGAGGTTCCTGTGGAATGGCCCCAGAATGAGGGACTAGAGTGTGAGCACTTGCAGAATGACAGTATCCTTGGGGTTACAGCAGCTATCCTGAAGCAGTGATAGGTCTAGTGATTGAGGCATGTGTGCATGCGGAGCTACCATTGAACCAAGGACTGGTACATGGGTGCTCACAGAGTGACAATGGCTCCAGGGTCCAGAGTGCAATGATATATAAGACTTGGGTGCATGCCAAGTGGCCACAAAGTCAAGACCTAGGCATGTACATGTGTGACATGACTGCAGCTCTGGGGCTGGGAGCTCCGGTTAGCCTATAGTAGCTTTGGCTCTGGTACCTAAAATGCAGGTGCATGTGAAACAGCCACAGGGCTGGAGTCTGGAGCACAGATGCATATGGAGTGGCTGCAAAGTTGATGTTTAGAGCATGGGTGTGCAGAGAGGGACCACACAGTGAGGATCACACAGAGGGACCATTGGGTTAAGATCTGAAGTGTAGGCACATGTGAAATAACCACACCTCTATGATCTGGGGCACACACTGGACAACAGAGGTGGGCCGCCCTGATCCCCACGCAGTGCAATAGCAGCTCCTTCAGATGGAGGGGCAGCAGCAACTCCTTTCCCAGGGGTCTTCACCAGCAATGGCTGTTGACTGCCTCAGTGGCAAAATTTGTTGGCATCTTCCACAGAGCAGGCTGCTGAGGTTCATGCTGCCACACACTATTCAGAGTCTGTGGCTATTGTGGGGGCTGTCAGGGTCCTCCACTGTATAGACCATTAGGACCAAGATGGTACCCACCACATAGCTGATACTGACAACTCCACCCTTCATCTTTGTTCCTTGCTGCCACTGACATCCCAGCTGTTCCAGTTCCTCCACCCACACTTCCCATGGGATTCTACTCTGCATTTTGCTCTGCTGTGTTGCTGGAGGCTCTTAACTGGACTCTTGAGCCTTTCCAAGCTATTTTTGCTCATGGATACCCATATAACTCTTGTTTTTTCTGTGGGAAATGAAGGCCAGTATCTCCTACTCTGCCTGTCCTGCTGATGTCACCTTGTGCATTTCAAAGGAAGTTTTTATCAAACTTGCTGATGTCTTTTTGACTGTAATAGCTTGTAGTTTCTCTTGTAATTTCTATGTAGACAACTTTATTGCCCATGAATAATGACATTTCATATTTTCTTTCTGACCCATGTGTCTTTTATTTCTTAATATGACTTGGATTCTTAAAACTATACTATTTTTTTTGAAGATTTTATTTATTTATTTGCAATATAGAGAGAGCACAAGAGGGGAGAGGAGCAGAGGGAGAGGGAGAAGTGCTCCATCCCAGGACCCTGGGACTGTGACCCGAGACAAAGGCAGTTGCTTAACTGACTGAGCCACCCAGGTGCCCCAAACTATACTATTTTTTAAAAAAGACATGTTACTATCATCTTTGCTTTCTAGTTCTTTATCTTAAAGGGAGTGTTTCTAATATTTAATCACTAGAATGATGTATACTAAAGATTTTATAAATTAGTTAAAGGCAATTAATTATTAAACACATTTATTTATAACTTGTTAATAATCTTTATCATGAATGAACGAAAAATATTTGTAAGCTTTTTATGGATTTTTTGAGAAGGTTTAAGTATTAGATCCCTTCCCATATGATTAAATGCTTTAATACACTGTAATATTAATAGGCTACTCACTCTGGGGATAAAAAGTGTGTGTTTGTGGTGATTTTCTACATACACATATATACATATATTAAGCACAATATTTAATTGAGCTTCCTAATGCTTTATTTGAAATTTTGTACTTAAGAACTGAAGTAAAATTGGCTTATGTTATAATTCATTTTACCGTCTACTTTAGATTTATCTTTTTTAATAATCATTTTATTTATTTATATATTTGGGAGAGATTGAGAGAGAACACAAGCAGGGGGAGGGGCAGAGAGTGAGGGAGACAGACTCCCCACTGAGACAGGAGCCCAACAAGGGACTCAATCCCAGGACCCCGATATCATGATCTGAGCCAAAAGCACATGCTTAACTGACTGAGCCACCCAGGAGCCCCTACTTTAGGTTTAGAATCAAGAGTATTTATGCTCACCTAAAAGTATTCAGAAAATAGTGTTGGCTTCTTATTATGTCTCAAATCCTTTTCCAGGTTCTGATAGTCGAAGGGGTACTGGGAATAATGGGGAAATGGCAGAAGCTTTACATAGGTGGTCCTGGCAGGCTTCCATTGACAATGGGACATTCAAACAGATAGTAGAGAAGGAAGAAAAGGGGTATTCCAGAGTAAGTAGCCAACGTGAAGCTCTGAGTCAGGAGTATAGCTGGTGTATTCTAAAATTGCAAGCAGTTAAAATTCAGAGTTTTGCTTAAAGTGTGTTTTATGTTCACCTGTCAAACTATTTGTGCCTATACTTTTGGAACTCTACATTGATTGGCTATCTGTCTGTCTGTCTGTCTATCTATCTACCTACCTACCTACCTACCTATCTACTCATTCAAACATTCATCCATTGGGTTGATGATATGTGTGTGTTAATTTTTTTCTTTTAAAATCTTCTGTTATGGGGCGCCTGGGTGGCACAGCGGTTAAGCGTCTGCCTTCGGCTCAGGGCGTGATCCCGGCGTTATGGGATCGAGCCCCACATCAGGCTCCTCTGCTATGAGCCTGCTTCTTCCTCTCCCACTCCCCCTGCTTGTGTTCCCTCTCTCGCTGGCTGTCTCTATCTCTGTCAAATAAATAAATAAAATCTTTAAAAAATAAAATAAAATAAAATCTTCTGTTTTTGTAAAAAAAAGAAGTGTCTTTTATCTATATATTCATAAGCAGGTTAATGATAAAATATTCTCCTGTCTTTTTAAAAAAAATCTCTGCTGTACCTATAATTATGACAATCTTTTTATTCACTGTTTTATATCCTGCTGTCTTTCTATCCTTTTTCTTTTTTCTTTTATCCTTAATCAATATGGCTAGATGCATGTTTATTTAATTTGTGTTTTTAGAGAGTCGTATTTTTAAAAAATTTACTATACTGTTTCATTTACTCTTTCATTTATTTTTACTTCAACATTATTGCTCTATACTTTGTGTATTTGTATTTTCTACACAATTTCCCTTTTTGCTATATTCAGTAGATTCTTCCTTCTTTTTAAGTAGCGTTTTCACTGTCATTTGGTTCTTACTATAGCATGATTTCCATTGAAATTTTTCACTGAACTGCAATTATATACAAGTGCCTGTTTAAGTTAATAATACAACATTATCTGACTCTCTTTTTAAGAGTTTTGAACTGTCTTACATTTGGATCAGGGAATGTGGTCAGTGTAAAATAGCTTGATTAACCTGTAAACCTCTTGTTAAATTCATTAACAAGACAGACTGATGACCAATTTGTTAGCCAAGATATTTTCTCTTAGGTATTGCAGTTTGTTTCCTTTCTGATCAATTTTCTCAAAAAAGAACTTTCAGGAACAATTTTTGTTATCGCTTTATGGAAATTTAAAAGTATTAAATGAATTTATATCTAATTATATTATATTATTAAGTATGACTTTATGAATGGCATAGAAACTGAGATTAACAGTTGCTTCCCTTGAATGTTAAGGTTTCCTATTTGCTGTAAGGCAGCCAAGGGAATAGTCTGGTGTGATTTAGGATGCATAATAGTAAGAAAAAGCATGATTGTCTATATGTCCCACTTCAGAAAACCTCTTATTTTTTTAAAACTGAATTCCTTTGCTGCAGTATCAAATTATTGTAATTTTAGATTCTGTCCCCTGTAGGCATCTATATTGTTTTTACTTGATAATATCCTTTGAATGATTAAGATAATGAAACACTGTTCCCTCTTCCTCAAAATATTCTCTCTCTCACATGTTCATCCATTGGCGGTAAAAATAAGTTGGAATCATACCAATGAGTACTCAAAAGTAAGGACATGCATAGTGAGTACTCAAAAATATTTTCAGGATAATTTACAGGAAAGATATTGTATGTCTTTAGTGCTTTTTGCAGTTTTTTTTTTTTTAATAGGAGTCAGCAATCCAATTGCATAGAAATGAGGATTTATCTTTTTTTAAAAAAATATTGCATTTATTTATTAGAGAGAGGAGAAAACATGAGTATGAGTAGAGGGAGAGGCAGAGGCAGAGGGAGAGGGAGAAGCAGACTCCCTGCTGAGCAGGGAGCCCAACACTGGGCTTGATCCCAGGACCCTGAGATCATGACCTGAGCCAAAGACAGACACCGAATCAGCTGAGCCACCCAAGCACCCCGACATGAGGATTTATCTTAAAAAATTCAACAAAATGCTACTCCCTACTTTCATCCATAAATTGTATTTTAAGAATTAAAATGATTACATTTAAGAAATATTTCTTATAATATCAACTTACCCATTGACTTTACTTTAGGAATGTGTCATTGCCATAAAATTACCGTATCTGATAGAAATCATTTTAATTTTGGTATCAGCTGTCAGAATATTAATTTAGACCATAAATAGCTGCATATATACTGTGGTGAAAGAATATTATTCCACTGTTGTTGAAACAGTGAGAGCCCTGAATGATTTGATAGCTATATAATTAATCAAATAATAGGTTACCTAATTGAATCTGAGTTAGCTATAAATAGAAAGTATCTGTGGATAGTTGTAAACAAAATTAAAATTTTATCTTCAGCATCCCTGGAGACTTAAATGCTATGAAAACCAGCAGGCATGAATGTAAATGATTATTCACATTTCGTTGTTACTGGGTAGGAGGTCTGGTAGCAGATTTTCTTTCTTACCTGGGAATAAGAATAGTACAATCCAGCTGTAAGGATGATAATCAGATTACGTGGTGGGCACCTGCCAGAGCAAGGCTTTATTTCTCCTGGCCAATGCCCCAGAATATTCTAAGACAAAGATGGGTGATATACATATGTAGATGTGTGATATAGCATACATATATGTTTGTGTGTGTGTGTGTAAAATTTAAAATTTTCCCAGTTTCCCTTTCCAGTGAAGTTTTAGAAATATAGAAATTATGTATGGTTTGACTCTTATATGGTGTAGGAGCAAACAGTGAATATGATAGTCATTACATTTTATTCATTTGTATTTTATACACTTCCTCTATTATTTAAGTAGGTAAAGACAAGGGACAATTAGAGAATATTTGCTAAGTACAGTACCTGACTAAAAGCAAAATCGTGAGGCGCCTGGGTGGCTTAATCAGTTAAGCGTCCAACTCTTGGTTTTAGCTCAGGTCGTGATCTCATGGGTCATGAGATCAAACCCCGAGGTAGGCTCCACACTCAGTACAAAGTCTGCTTGAGATTCTCTCTCCCTCTGACCCTCTCCTGTTCATTCTCTCTCTCTTTCTCAGATAAATAAATAAATCTTAATGAAAGGGAAAATAATAATAATAATAATAAAATAAAGTCTCCTGTTCTTGGAAAAATATGCAATGTTTGTGGTGGGGAGAAGGGAATCTGATTAATTTCTGATATTTATATGTAAGAAAACCACATGTTAATGTGGGTGAAATATAAATAATTACATTTTTTATTAAATGAAAAGGCAGATTATAGCTGTAGTTATAAGAGAAGGTAGAATTCTCACGATTCTCAGTGCCTCACTTTTTAGAAGAAATTTAGCTGTTTGCATGGGATTCACTGATAAATATTTTTAATTCTCATTTTGCTGTATAATATCATCATATTTTCATCATGTTTAATAATTTACACAAATAAAAAACTAGCCAATTCATATACTTATTGACAGTGTTAGTAATTTGAACCAAAAAAATGTATATATTTTAGCATTATCAAGAAGATATCAATGTAAAGGAAAGGAAATTATACCAATTGTAGATTTGCTCTTTCTTTAGTAACCAATACTTGATGTTTCTTTTAGAGTCGTCTGTTAAAATTTAGGGATAACTGGAAAATAATTTATATTCAACTTGACTACTGAGTTTCATAAAAAAGACTGTAGACAATGGAATAAAATCTAATGAAAGGAGACTTACTTATCCAAAGGAAATATTAGAAAAAAAAAAGCGTAGACAGAAGTTGTAAAGAATCACGGTAACTGGCAGACACTTAGCTTCAGTGTATATTGAAAGGAAATATGCTTTGGGCAAAACCATGTCCCCCCAACATTTACACACTGAAGCCCCAGCCTCAATGTGATGTTGTTTGAAGTTAGGGTACTCTGGTAGGTGACTAGGTTTAGACAGACCCCTTATGCTAACTGCTTTTAAAAGAAAAGAAGAAAAGAAAAGAAAAGAAAAGAAAAGAAGAGAAGAGAAGAGAAGAAAAGAAAAGAAAAGAAAAGAAAAGAAAAGAAAAGAAAAGAAAAGAAAAGAAAAGAAAAGAAAAGAAAAAAAGAAGACAAGACCAGAGCTTTCTCTGCAACTCCCTTGAGAGCACCCAGTGAGAAGGAAGCTATCTATCAGCCGGGAAAATGGCTTTCACCACAAACACCTGACATATGATATGTCTATCTTTTGATTGTTATTTTCTGACTTCACCCATAAAATTCATTACATTGGAATTTTCATGAGTGCAAGACCGATGCTGTTTATTTTTCTAGCCCAAGTCACTGACACAGTCCTGGCAGTAAGTGGTCACCAGGTGATTCTTTACCAAGTTAATGATTTTTAAGGGGAAAAGGGAGAATAAAGTCAAATCCTTTCCATGTTTCTTTTTCTTGCAAAGTGGTAGAGTGTAACATATTATTATGACTGTATACCACATCAGTTAAAATCATGGTGGAACATCAAATTGATACAATTAGTATTATGGTGTAGCTAGAGCTCCTTTAAAAAGGAGTCACAATGAAGAAATTCCAATGGAAGTTTTTGTGGAAGAGGAGGTGCCTTTATAGCTTCATTCCCCTCAGGTCCCTACCTTCTTGCAAAGAATTCCTAGGGCTACTCAGAAAATAGTTGGGAAGGGGCGCCTAGGTGGCTCAGTAAGTTGAGTTTCCAGCCCTTGATTTCAGCTCAGGTCATGATCTCAGGGTCCTGGGATCAAGCCCCTCATGGGGCTCTGCATTCAACTAGGAAAATGCTTAAAATTTTCTCTCTCTCTCCCTCGCTCCCTGTGCCCCTCCCCCTCCCCCTACATACACTCTTTCTCTAAAATAAGTAAATAAACCTAAAAAAAAAGAAAAGAAAGAAAAGAAAAGAAAAGAAAAGAAAGAAGAAAAGAAAAAAGAAAAGAAAAGAAAAAAGAAAAGAAAAGAAAAGAAAAGAAAAGAAAAGAAAAAAGAAAAGAAAAGAAAAAAGAGTTGGGACAATTTGGGAAGTGTTCATTTTGAAACATCAAGAATGATGACTGCCAAATTCTGAATGTGTTCATTTATTCAAGAGGCAATAACCAATGCCTCTGAGCAATGTGTTGATTGCTGTGTTAGATACGATGATGGAGAGAAAGTTCTCTTAACGGAATCACCATCTAGCAAGCAATATAAGACTGAAGGTAAAAGATTACCCAATAAGCCAGTTTACTACCACAAAGTACAAGGTATTAAAAGATTTCAAAGATAGATGAAACAAACATTTCTGAAACAAAATGCACAATAATTCACTTTAGGTGACATATTTCAAAATTATAGGCACAGTCTTGGGCATAATCGTTATAATGATTATCTACAAATTTATTATACATATCATTTAAAAATCTCTACAGAACACTTTGAATTTTTAATATATTTATGGACTTTTTCCCATAAAATCAAGTGGTTCTCCAGAAGTAGCTGGTTTTCTTATTCCTAAAAAAAGAGAAATCCAACATTTATAGGTAACATCATTGTTAAGAGGAAAGAGAACTAAAAGAATTGCAATAGACTTCTTTTGTAAAGAAAAAAATGTCAAAGAGAAAAATTTTACAGTTTTTTAATCACAAGCATCAAATTGTTACAAATGGAACTTTCAATTGAATTCTTCACTTTGCCTGAATTGCACATGGGATAATGCCTGCATACCAAGTGAAGAATCATATTGCATAATGCATTTCATTGGGCTTCCAAAATAGTGATTCTGGTGGAGACTTTTCTGTATAGCTTGTCAGATAGAGAAAAAGCAATTTAATAAACACTGTGATCAGATACCTATGCAATTCATTTCATCTTTTTTTTTTCTGTTTCAATGTCCAGAATATCATTGCTAGAATAAAGTGCATTATTTCCTCTTCACTCTGATTCATTAAACTGTGTTCGTCATTCTTTACAAAGGTGTTTTGGCACGCCTCACTAATTGTCAAGTTGAGAAAAAGGGCAGTTGCTTTTGTTCAATAAAATACATGCTCCTTAATAATATTATTTCTTAAAAAATACATATTGGCTTGTTTCCTTTTAGTTTCTCATTTATCTGCATTTGTTTCCCTTTGCTGAAGGCTAAACCTGAAAACAACTTGAACTAATTGTTTCTTACCTGTACTCCAGATTACATTTCCAGTGGCTCACTTTGCCATGATTATGACATTGAGAGAGATGGCTTTGCTTGGTAGGATGAGAAAAATGGCTGAGACACACTCGGGTTTTAGTGCAGGCTATGTTCTAAGGATTTGGGGAAATAGAGAAAGTATCAGATACTAGATTGTATCTACGACATATAAGAGATCAAAGTGTCTTGTTATCTAAGGCAGGTAAGGACATGTCTTCAAAAAAAAATTGAAAGTCCTAGACATCCTTCCCCTGATGATTTTTGGAAAGTCCTATTAATCAAGGAACAGCCTAAATCAATGAAGATTTCCTTGACTACAAGACACAATTAGTGGTGTTCTTAACTCTTCCACTCAATAAAACATACGTGATGAAAAGCTGGGGCATACGCTAAAGATTCGTCCTGTATCTTGGCGTCCAGCCCTGTGATTAGTATGCCAGACTCCAACAAATGAGTACTCAGTGAGTAAATCAGGCGCTGAGTTTCTGGGTTCTGAACTCTCTCCCTCCTGTACAATCTCATGTAATATCTTCCACTCTCCCCCTCGGACAATGTGGGAAGCCATGAATAGAACGTGGACGAGCTTTGCACCTCTATCAGCCTGAGCCACTAAGTGAGGTCTTAAACTTTCTCTGAGTGAGAAATAAGCAAAGCATGTATTATACAAGGCCACAGAAATTCGGATATTCATCTTTTCTAGCAGTGAACACTAACTTACTAATGCAGGGTATTTATTAGATTTATAGGTAAGACAGAAGGAAGGATGGTGCTAACTTCCCATTCCATAGTCATCTCCTTCCATTTTGACCAGATTGGCAGCATTGAAAGACATGAGTCAGTGGTCTTCCCAGCTCGTGCCTCAGTGAGATACAGCTTGTTCTCACACCCAGCATCCTGCAGGGATGAAGGTAGCAGCTGTTCTGATAAACACAACAATACACAATATAAAAAGGTCTCAATCTGTTCCGAGGCCTAGACTTGGAAAGTTTCCATCGTCTTCTCTTGTCTATGAAAGAAGAACCACATTTGGACCAATTTCTTTTCTACCCAAAGATGCTAAACAAAGACTAGGGTCATGAGAAGGGAAAGAGATGCTTTCTTGCCACTGGTATATGGGTTCTTAAGGCCCATGAAGAGGAGAGTGGGTAAATGACAGATTTGTTTGATAAATGACTTTAACTTAACTAGGGGGGAAATTTAAACACTTGGATCATTCCTGTGGGTGGAAACTAATGGAACACCATGTTATTGTTTGTTTGTTATGATTAATTTTACATCTTGTAAGGAAGGAAATAAAACGTACAGGGAAGGAAACAAAAATTTGTTGACATCCCACCACACAGCAATAGTCAACTTTTTTCCATTTATGCATTTATATGTATAAAATCAGATAATTTCCCACAGATTCATACTTGTTGTTTTGTTTATGGAAATCATTTTTGTGCATTTTTTTTCTTTTTTATCAAGAAAAAAACTTCTTTCTTCTCTTCTACCAACACTGACTGATATGCACTCTAACATTTGATTCTTAACACATATATACTAAAATGTGTAATATGTGTGTACATGTTTCTTAAGAATAGAATCATTATATATACATAATTCAGTATCTTGCTTTTCTTTTTAAGGAATACCTGTAGGAAATCCCTACATGTGCTCAGGTATAGATCTAATACATCATTTTAATGCTTGCATCCATTATATCCAAAAATCTAGTGAATCTGAGCATTTAAAAAATATTTATAGACTGCAGGATTTATTCACCTATGATTTATCTGTTCATGTTCGTCCAATTTTCCAATTGGTCATTTGTTTTTTTTTATCTCTCTCTCTATATAAAAGAGCATTATTATTAAACTTATATTGGTATTATTATAAGTAGTAGGCCTTATTCCAGGGGACAATAATATTTCCCATAATCTGTAATTACTTGTTGGCTGTATTAACATCTTTCTCATACAAATGTTTCAACTTTTTATAATTAAAATTTTCTATTTTTTTTAATAGCTCGTGGTTATCTGTTTTATCCATGGGCTATGGATAAGGTCTCCCAAATTTATATTTTATATGTAGTGATCTAGATTTTATTCTAGAATTTTATTTCCTGATATATTTTTTTCTAAATCATTTCCTAATTTTGTAGATTTTTGTCTCTAAAAGTCTAACACCACAAAAATAATCAATATTTAGATTAAAAGAATGCTGGGGCGCCTGGGTGGCACAGCGGTTAAGCGTCTGCCTTCGGCTCAGGGCGTGATCCCGGCGTTATGGGATTGAGCCCTGCATCAGGCTGCTCTGCTGGGAGACTGCTTCTTCCTCTCCCACTCCCCCTGCTTGTGTTCCCTCTCTCACTGGCTGTCTCTATCTCTGTCAAATAAATAAATAAAATCTTTAAAAAAAAAAGATAAAAAGAATGCTCATAAGTAAAGTAACTGTTAGAAGGTTAACTGTCAAAGAAAGAGTAGACATCATTATAGACAATGAAACCTTAAACTATTTAAAAATGTAAGAACATAAGAATCCACATAGAGATGTCCACTAAAGCTATTTATTAAGAATGTTTTGGAAGTTTATATGAATTTGCTAAGATAAAAAAATGAACATAATTTTTTAAGCTGTGAAAAAAGGCAGGTTTTGGGAATGATTGATAGAAAATCTGAATATCCATAAGATTCTCTTAAATGAAAAAAAACTACTAAAATTAATAGCAGTACAGTGAACTTAATTTGGTAACCCTTGGCTGCATATAAATTAAACATTAAAAAAAAGTTAATAGGCTTCCTACTGTATTTTCTAGGAATGGACATGACATAAATCATAAATAGTGAGAAAACTATAATAAGTTTTAACATAAAGTTAATGCAAATACATGGTAATCTGGTATTCATTGTGTTTTAAAATATTATTTTATTCTTTGGTATTCACTTAAAAGCTTATTGCAATCTTATATTCCTTATAAATATTATTGCTGTCATTATGTAAGTAAATGACTCTTCAGAGTGAATCAATTTTGCTCTTCTTTGCTTCCAGTAGCATGAAATTGACAGCTATGTTCCTGATACTATCACAGAAAGTCTATCTTTAACCTTAATCCTTAATCCTTAAAATTCTTAGGATTTTTTTTAATTTTAAACTAGATTGAGGTCATATTTGCAGTTCTTAGACAAATAATCATCATTTCCTTTTCGTTGATCTTCCTGGAATGCTCTGAAGTTTTTCTTTAGTTAAATTTATTGCCACTTGGCCTAGGGATTTCTGAAAGTAGTAGAGAGGACGGAGCATGGAAAATGAGTTTCTAGAACAAACTTGAGTTCATATCCCACAGACTCCTCTAGGTTCTGGGAAGCACCCAGAGAAGAATCCATTCATAGCAATGCCCATGCCCTTTCAACCTTGGTTAATTGGAATGGTGCATCCCATCAGTGGAAAGGGTCATAGGCATGATGATAAAGTTTGCTGAACTCCGCTCACTCCCTGCCATATATCTGTCCTTGTATCCTACCCCATCTCTTGTCCTCTGTTGTCTGTCTGCATCTCACTTGGCTTTGTTGGATGACCACTGTCCTGATCTGGCACGGTTGTAGTTGTTTACCTTCTCTCTTACTCTGACTCGATGTCCTGTGCTATCCATGAGACCTCCTTACCTCTCTCTGCTGCCCCCACAAGCAACATCATCCTCACTGAACCCAACAGGGCCCTCAGGACACAGCTCCGGAGAACTTTCCAGAGGCAAGCGGGAGAATTCAGTGCACTGGCAAGAGCTTGGGTGTTGAGAGTAATTTTCTTTCCAAGGCCGTGGCCTATTTAGTCAAGCCTATTAAATGCATGCAATTTATTATTCTCCCAGCGTGAAACTTTTAGCCCTTCTGTGGCATTCCATTATGGCGAAGATCACTTTTAAAGTAATTCTGGGTCACTGTGTCCTCAAGTGCAGAAATTCTATAATTTTTCAAGAAGCATTTCTATAACGCATATGTTTTATAAGGTTGAAAGTGAACTAGAAATTTGAAAGGATACATAGCAAAAAAAAGGTGTCATTTTAATTTGTTTATATTAGCATATGTGTTTCTTATTTCAAGTAGAATAAGAAACACAAATGCTAAATGGAAATTAAATAGGTTTTTTCATGTTTTATGTCAAGAATTTGTGTTGTGAGTTATAGCATTATAATTAGTGTTCTAAGACATTTGCTAAATGAGTTTTTTTGAGAAATATGGCTATTACAGTTATTGAAAGATATGTTCCCTTTTAATTTGGGGATGTTAGTCATATTGGTTATTATTAGTTTAGTGTGTTTACTTTTTATCAAATTATTTTTATTCGAAAAAAATCAAGTGCAGAAACAAGTGTTTCAAAAAGAAATTTAAGGAGATAACTGTGTTGTTCAACTTCATACACACAAGTTGTTCTTATAGAGAGAGAACTCAGGATTTAACCCCATTGTACTTCTAGCTCTGCCTTTAATCCAGTGGGATTATGTGATTTTGCTTACCCTTTAGCACTCATTTATAATGAAGGTTAGTTTGGGAATTTGCCTCAAATGAAACTATCACTTGATCCATTTGGCAGAAGAAATAGTAAATGTTTTGGTTCATAATCTCTCTATTCTAAATGGATTATTGCTATAATGATATTCACTGTACTTTTCCTTATAGCTCTTATTTCTTAGTGAATTTCATCTTACAACAAAAATAATATATCTTCCCTTCATTGACTATCCATATTCTCCTACTCCGTCAGCAAAACAAATAAATTCTGTTTTCAAACAAGAACAAGACATCAATCTAATTCACTCTTTGACCTTCAAGTTCCCCTTGGCTATATGGATTTGCTGTATCTAAGCAACCTCATCTCTGCTTTTTCATCACTGGCAGAATGGCTCTGGAATATTGGGTAAAAATCAGAGCACAGAAAGATGTCCCCAGAAAGGAGAAGAATCACTGACAGATTGTGAATGTACCAATTTACCAATTATCTTTTACATGTGAAACACCTGAGATTCTTTCATCTCTAGGTTCTTTGAGCACTGAACAGATGACATCTTATAAGTCAGTCCTGGGTCAGCCAGGTGCCCAGCATGATGCATATGACGCTGTTCTTAGCCACCTTTTAATTGCTTATCTGTACATATAAAATGGGAAAATATGGGTTTCTTCCATGTTATGTCACTCTGGCAAGTATGTTGTTTGAAAACAAATGTTTCCATTGTATGATTTATTTTAAATCAGTGGCTAAATGTATTTGCGTGACGTCTTATTCTAGTGCCATTGATTTACTAGAATACACTGAAAGCATATACATATGCCCTCTATCTGTACATACACATATAAACCCATATATAAGGAGCCTTATATTACCATTGGATTTGTGCTTTTGGTATCATTTAACCCTTCCCCCCAAAAAAAAAAAAAGGATAATTTGCTTTCTATTACACTGCTCCTGTGAGGCACAAATGAAATAAAATATATGATAGTGTATAAAACTCTTCAGAAATGTGAGGTAATATCACATTACTGGGTTTAGTTACCACTCAACCCTCTTCCCTCTAAATAATTCAGTAGAAAGTTAGTGTCTCAGGATATGCTTTTAATTATTAGCTGCATATTAATATCAATTGATTTGGTCTTATAATTATATCTCAACTTCTTGACAAAGGAAATCCTGTCTTACCTTTTTATCACTCCAAAAAGAATCAGTTCATCCATTGCAGATGAATATGTAGTATATCTCTGTCTATCAGAATGAGAGAGAGAGGGAAAAAGGGAATATGAAAGAGAATAAGAGAGATTTTTATTGCAAACAATATTTTGGGTGCTAGGGAGATAAAGATTGTGATCATGTGCCTTCAGAGAACTTACATTTTAGTACAAGAGATAGAAAATTGAAATATAAATGAATACGGTAAATGCAAATACTGCTACATACCACGGAGAACATGACACATAATAAGATGAATGGAAATGAGCGAAGGAATTTTCATAGGTAGAGCGGTCGGGGAAGGCTTGTCTGAGGAAGGAGCTTTTAGACCTGATTTATCAGGTAGACGGCTAAAGAGAGAGCAAATGCAAAAACCCTGGGAATAAAAATGTTTGACATATTTTAATAAGAAAAATAAAAATTTGTGGAAAACTCCTGTTTAACTCACTGCTTAAGGGGGTTCCTTGGTCTCTGTGCTGCCCTTCCTTTGATGGATGACTGAATGCATAATTCTCATGGCTTGTGTGCACTACTTAGGTTAATTACATCTGTCAGGGTCCAGTGAGAGAAACAGAGCCTGTAGCATTTAGTTAAACAGAAGGGATTTGAGGCAGGGAGCTCGTTAGAGGGTCTTGGAAGTGGACCAGGAGATGGGGAAGCAAGTCAGAGCAATAATACAAAGGCTCTGCTCTGCATCTTTCTCCCTCCATGCTCACTCATGAGTTCTCCAGCCATCCGCTGGATGTCTGTCTAGGTCCATGCCAAGGGAGACATACAAACAAGCAAGACCTAGTACTTGTGTTCGAGGATCTCAGGGTCTAGTCTGAGAATAACATGAATACAAGGGATCAGAAGCAGCCAGTACTGTTCTGTGGGTATTCAGAGGATGAAAAGATCAACTCCAGCTAGAGGCTCAGCAAGAGCCTCAAGAAGGTGGTTTCATTTGAGCAGATCCTCGAATTTTTTTGATAGTAAGAGCTTTTGGGGCACAGCAGGCACAAAGACATGGACTCAGGGACTGAGGCTGTTTACCATGAGTCTCGTTTGGCAAGAGCAGTATGTGAATGGAAACAGTGACAAATAGATATGGAAAGGTAGTAAGTTGGAGCCAACTTTTGGAAACCCTTTGCATGCCCAGCTTTGGAATATAGACTTCAGGCATTGTGCTTTGGGTTGGCAGACTATGGCCCACAGGCCAAGTGTGGACTGACACCTGTTTCTGTTAGGTGCATGGGGAATGGGCGTATTCTACAGATGAGCAGATGGACCTTTGCAATCTCTTTGGTGATAGAGAGCACTGTGGTTGAAGCCTAATAGGTGAAATCTTATCTTCCCTGAGAAAAGAATTCATTCTCCTCTTTAACAGATCTATATCACCAAAAAAGTACTCTTATTATTATATGTTGAATTTTCTCTCAATAATAATTTTTGGAAAAAAAATTAAAAGGAAAAGAAAGACAGAGATGCTCAAGTGGAGCCGTGAGAAATGTGGTGGAAGGCGCAATCGGACAGGCAGGTGAGTGCCCGGGACAGTGGGTGTCCCACAGGTTCTGGAACATCAAAGGGCTCCGGATTCTTCCTCAGAGTACACCACTCCCAGGCTTTTGATAGGTTTCTCAACTATGATGTTGTGAGAATTAAACTGAACCAGGCACCTACTTCTTTCCACTTTCTTTCAGTAAGTGGTTGTGGGTCAATTGATTAGAACTACCAATCTCAAATATTTTCTAGGTAAATAAAGCTGACCATCTGATTCCCCTTCACTTAAAAAAATTACTTATTAGTTTCCTTGTTCTTTAGATCCCTGTGGAATAGTTCAAATTCTTTTTCCATTTAAAACTCCACTTTTTTCCCATTTTTAATCACTGAGCTACTTGTCTCAATGGTTGCTTGTTCTCCAGTTTACTGAACTCAGTTGAAGAGTATCATGTACAATTCAGTTAAGTTCTGGGTCTATGGATGTCTTCTGATCCCTTTCTGCTAGTTTGAATACTTCCAATTGGTATTTGGGGGTATAAACTTAGGGATGGGATTCTGAAAGTAGGCTTAGCATTATTGAATTTTTATATTTGGAAACATTTCATCACAAGAGTACAATCCTGGTTTTCCACAATGAGAATACATAGAATACCTGTACGGGAGTACTAAGTGAGAAGATCCGCAGCACAATGTAAGTTGAAATGCAGTGTGAAATGTTGTTCATTATGATTGTGAAGGAAGGACCATGTGTGTGCCACACCTCCTGAGACATTGCCCAAGGTCGGGATTTGGAAAAGATTATCAGAAAGGGCTAGAAGGGGATAAGTGATCTGCATAAATCTTTATTGTACGCAAAAGTTTCCTGAGCTGTGTTTCCAAATGCAGATTACGTGGAGGATTGCCATCATCCCCACATATGAGGACTGTATTTGCTTTCCAGTGTCAGGCCCAACAGTTGTGATTGATTGATTGATTTTTAGTTTTTGTTCTTTTAAAGATTTAATTATTTATTTGAGAGAGAGAGAGAGAGTGTGTGCTCACAAGCTGGAGGAGGTGCAAAGGCAGAGGGAGAAGCAGACTCCATGCTGAGCAGGGAGCCCAATGCTGGACTTGATCCCAGGACCCTGAGAACATGACCTGAGCCGAAGGGGGACACGTAACTGACTGAGCCATTGAGGAGCCTCAGTTGTGATTTTTTTAAACAAGTGATCCTCATGCAAGTGTGAAGGATACTCACACTTGGAAAATGTCAACATAATGGAAAATAAGCACATTCTATGTGGAAGACATCCTTGCCACCAAAGCAGGACCAGGAAAGAAAATAAAAATACTATTACCTTGAACTTCTGAAGGCAAATTGAAAAGTTTAGTAGATGGTTCCAGAGACCCTCTAGCAAATATCACAAATGCCATTTGAAGAAGATGTAAGAAGCATCTATCAGTACCCTGCAGACATCAGCATCCAGTTATCAATGGATCTCCTGGGGTGATTTAAAGTGGTCTCTACAGCTCGGACAAAATAGAAGTCCAAAAACAAGTCTGGGTCATACATCTTTCACACATGAAAACCAAGTGTTTCCATTTGCACTTCCACAAAGAGCCAGATCTTCCAGGATCCCCCTATGCTGGGGATTTAAATGTTGCTGATGGTTTTGTATGGAGAAGATCATACTCTGTGTTTCAGAAGCCAACTGTGGGAATGTCATTGTATGTTCTTCAATGCCTATTTTGCACACATGCACATTCCTGAACTTCATAGGCCTTATATGATTGCTATTTTAAGTCATTTTAGTCATGGACAAATTAAGATTTTTAAAGCGGTGTGTAATAGAATATGATAGAAACATAAGATTGCTAGATTTCTGAAAGAGATTAAATTTTCTGCAGATGTCTAAGGCAGAGTAGAGTGAAAGCAAAGAGAGTGTTTAGAACTAGTTTTACTTCTGTTAAAAAAAAAAAAGGTTAAAATTCCAGCCACAGTTTGATGAATATTAAGTTCTTACTATTCAACTCTCTTGATAGATTGAAGCATTAAATTTAAAATGTTGTAACCATAATACTTGAAAGTAAATAGAATTCAGCATTTATATAACTTCAGATGGTGAAAGACTATCTAAGCAGAAATCAAAAAAGGAAAGAGGGATATATTTGAGTACATAAAAATGCCAAGCTTCTAGATGTCAAAAACAAAGAACATTAAAAGACAAACAACACACTCAAAAAAATTGTAAGACTACTAACAAAGTGTTGATTTCTGTTCTATGCACATATGCCATGGAAATAAAATTTTAAAATACCAAAATTAAAAAAAAGAAAATAAGCAAAGTAAATGAACAGAAGAATCAAAGATAAATATATCACATAAATTATGCTAGCAACCAAAGAAATGCAAAATTAAACCTCACATTTATTTAGCAATCCTCTAGGCATATATCACCCTCAATATTGACAAATGTGTGCTGTTATAAACACTCACACACTAGTGAGGAGTAAATAAACCATCACAATCTTTCTGGAATGCCATTTGGCAATTTGTACAAAGGGCTTCAACATGTTCTCGTTCCTCGATCCAGAAATTCCACATCCAGGAATTTACCCCGTGGATGTAATTAAAGACACAGAACAGTAATGAATACAATACGAGCAACTCAAGTGTACAGCTAGAGAGCCTGATTTATAACATTAATGCAGGCTGCATATTATTGCAAATTGTGTTTTTGAAGCATATTGATTGGCTCAGAACAAGGATTATGAAGTAATAAGAGGTAAAATAGTCAACAAAATTTATACATGCAAAGTCCTAAAAGATCCCCTGTGTAGGTAGGTAGGTAGATGATAGATACAGAGGTGACAAATACTGATAGAAAATTCCTCAACATGTCGGCAATGGTTTTCACTGGGTCGCAGGGTGTAAAATATTTCCCCTTTGTATTTGTACTTACAGGATACTCCAGGATGATTGTTTCTTCATCAGAAACACAAAAACATTTTTTTGCTATTTACCTATAAATATTTTCCATTGCCAACTACATGAAAATTAAACTATGCTGTTTCTAAGGCATTTGAATGACTCCCCCAAATATTCCTAGATTATTTATCAAACTATCATCCAGCTATCTACTGATTGTGGATTTTTTTGAACTCCCTCATCCAGCCTCCCATCAGATGCACACATATCTTGTATCTCTACCAGTCTCACCTCTGATCCATGGATCAAAATGTGCTTTATTCAAGCCACACATACTTGAATTTCTCTGATTCTTGTTATCTTGAATATTTCACTCAGAATATTGAACATGTGAGTTTTCTGTCAGAGCTCTCTCTTAATATTTATCAATAGGCGTCTTTATAAAAAAAATTCTAAATGAATCTGAGTACATATGCTTTGAGTCTCTGTGACTGTGAGCCTCTCCATAGAACTTAAGGAGTTATAACAAAATTTCTGTAATCAAAGAGTAGTGAATGAGTTTATAAATTGGATGTAAGACTAATGTGTCTGAGTGTATGGAAAATAATTTCACTGAAACTTCCATTTAATAAAGTGAAATGCTCATTTTAAGTGAATATTCAAACTCTCTGATACACTATCTTAATATTATGTTTAAGTAAAATCATTAGATAATTTTCTTTGCAGGTTTTGCATCTAAATCTTAGTTTAAGATCAAATAGTAATGATAGGCCCCTTCATTCCTTCAAACATTTGATCAGTTATATAATTTCAAATAAAACCTTCAAAATTCATGTCCGCATCATGTTTTCAGAAAAATGTGCAAGAAATGCTCAAATTAGCTTCTAGCTTGACATGAAAAAATTTCCATCTCTCTCTGCTTATAACTTGGAGGCAATTTTAATGCCAATTAAAATAATAAAGTTAGGGGTGCCTGGGTGGCACAGCGGTTAAGCATCTTCCTTCGGCTCAGGGCATGATCCTGGAGTTATGGGATCAAGCCCCACATCAGGCTCCTCCACTATGAGCTTACTTCTTCCTCTCCCACTCCCCCTGCTTGTGTTCCCTTTCTCGCTGGCTGTCTCTATCTCTGTCGAATAAATAAATAAAATCTTAAAAAATAAATAAATAAATAAAGTAGAACTTATGGGACTTCATCAAGATAAAAAGCTTCTGCACAGCCAAGGAAACAGTCAAAAAAACTAAGAGGCAGCACAGAATGGGAGAATATATTTGCAAAGGACACTACAGATAAAGGACTGGTATCCAAGATCTACAAAGAACTTCTCAAACTCAATACACGAGAAACAAATAAACAAATCAAAAAATGGGCAGAAGATATGAACAGACACTTTTCCAATNAAGACATACAAATGGCTAACAGACACATGAAAAAATGTTCAAAATCATTAGCCATCAGGGAAATTCAAATCAAAACCACACTGAGATACCACCTTACGCCAGTTAGAATGGCAAAGATAGACAAGGCAAGAAACAACAATTGTTGGAGAGGATGTGGAGAAAGGGGATCCCTCCTACATTGTTGGTGGGAATGCAAGTTGGTACAGCCACTCTGGAAAACAGTGTGGAGGTCCCTTAAAAAGTTAAAAATTGAACTACCCTATGACCCAGCCATTGCACTACTGGGTGTTTACCCCAAAGATACAGACGTAGTAAAGAGAAGGGCCATATGCACCCCAATGTTCATAGCTGCATTGTCCACAATAGCCAAATCATGGAAGGAGCCGAGATGCCCTTCAACAGATGACTGGATTAAGAAGCTGTGGTCCATATATACAATGGAATATTACTCAGCTATCAGAAAGAACGAATTCTCAACATTTGCTGCAACATGGACGGCACTGGAGGAGATAATGCTAAGTGAAATAAGTCAAGCAGAGAAAGACAATTATCATATGATTTCTCTCATCTATGGAACATAAGAACTAGGANGAAGCATCAAACTTTACATCGGAATCAGGGGATGTACTGAATGGTGACTAACATAATATAATAAAAAATCATTAAAAAATAAAAAATAAAATAAAATAAAATAATAAAGTTAATAATAAATAAATATAATAATTAAAATAATTTAATAATAATTTAATAAAATTTAATAAATAATTGATTTAATAATAATTAAATAAAATTTAATAATAATTAAAATAATACAGTTAATAATACTAACTGTAATAATTTCCATTACTAAGAATGGCTCTTACTTGTTTTTTTTTATATGTATACTGTCTTTCATGAATCCTTGTACCAATTAATGGAATGTAGATATTGTTATCCTCACTGTGAAAATTATGATTCAAGATCTGAGGGATTAGATAACTTATTTAGCAAGTTTGGAATGTTTTCCTGTAGGATTCCAGAGCTCACCACTCAATCTATTGGAATGTTTATGAAACTGTTTATTACACCAAAAGGCCATCTCCATGTTGGACTTTGAGCCCACATCTGTGTATTTTGAGCCATCCTCATGGCCACCCCATTTTTCTGTTTAGTTGGGTGCAGTAACTTTGTGAGCACAAAAAAAGATCTTAGTGTAATAAAAAGATGCTCAAAAAACATCAGTGTGTGTATTTGGCTGTCTTACAGGAACCTAGAGAGCAAGGATAGGTCTGTGAGGTTCGAGAATACTCTGAATACTATAGAATGGAGAAGTCCTTTATTCAACACTTTTTTTTTAAAGACTTTATTTATATATTTGTCAGGGGGGGGCAGGCAGAGAGAGAAGCAGACTCCCCCCTGAGCAGGAGCCCAGTGCAGGACTTGATCCCTGGGATTGTGACCCTGTGATCATGACCTGAGCCAAAGGCAGACACTTAACCAACTAAGCCACCCTGGTGTCCCTATTCAACACTTCTTAAGTGCCCATGTGTCACAAATGTTTCTGGTGTTTTCTATATGGCCTTTCCCTGCACTCAGGAAAGTTATAGGCAAGGAAACTCAAACATACACCTAACATGAGTGTTTGATAAATTTTAATAAGGAAGAGTGTGATAAATCAATCAGAGAAAGACAATTTTCTATCACATGATCTCACTGATACATGGAATTTGAGAAACAAGGCAGAGGATCATAGGGGAAGAGAGGAAAAAATGAAACAAGAAAAAAACAGAGAGGGAGGCAAACTGTAAGAGAATCTTAATCTCAGGAAACAAACTGAGGTTTGCTGGGGGTGGGGGGGATGAGGTAGTTGGGTGATGGACATTGGGGAGGTTATGTGCTATGATGAGCGCTGTGAATTGTGTTAAGACCGATGAATCACAGACCTGTACTCCTGAAACAAATAATACATTATATGCTAATAAAAAAAAAAGAAGAAGAAAAGAAGAAAAACTGGGGGGGAAAAGGAAGAGTGTGATATTCTCTGTATAGAAATACATAAGGGAAATTATCAACCATACCTCAGGTCAAAGTATGCATACAGGTAGAGGAAAGAGCCAAGTATAAATGAAAAGAGAAAGGGATAAGTGGGACTATATTAAAATTAGGAACTTTTCTTCAACACCTTAGTAGGGTCTAAGTGTAAGTAGTAGAGTGGGATATAATGTTTACAAAACAGTAAGCTGACAAAAGACTTACACTGTTAATATATAAAGAGCTCTTATGAGCCAGTGAGAAAAAGATAGAAAAATGCACAAAAAACATGAACCAACACCTCACAAATGTCCCACATTGTAAAAGAGTTAAAATCATTCTGAGATAACAGTACATACCTACCAGAATGGTTAAACCTTAAAACAACTGAAACCAACTGTCAGCAAAGTTGGGGAGCACTCACGATAGACTGTAAGCTGATAGGATCAGCTTAGAAAACCGTGCGGCAGGGACCTAGCTCCTCAGAACACACGCATGTCCAGCAATGGGATTCTCATTTAATCCAGATGTATTCATGTGTAAGGAGACATGCAGAAGGGCATGGCACTCTTCGTCACCACATGCGCTGGAAACAACCCAAATGCCATTACCAGCGTGAAGAGGAAAGATAGTTGAATGTGTCTGTCTCACGAAACACAGTACTTCCATTAAAACAAGTGTGCAGAGACTACACTGTGTGTTCCTAACTCTAGCATGCACGCATATCGTGTAGGATGTAATAATAAATGAAAAAGTCAGTAGTCAAATCATATTGTGTCATTCTATTTGTAGACAGTTTAAAACAAGTAAAATTAATCTATGATACTAGAAAGCAGGTCATCTTTAGGATGGAAGGGGTGGTGGCGATTTATAGAAAATATATAGAATATAGGTCTTCTGATATACAGACAGTATTCTATTTCTTAATGTCAGGGGCATTTAGAATTAAATATAACTGTGATAATTCATCAGGATATGATTTATGATTTATAAAAGTCTGTCATATATAGTACTTCCATACAAAGCATATTCTTAAAAGGCAAGTTGTATGTTGTAACAAATAATCCTTGTAAACACATCTCTGAGCATATATTTCAGTATTTTTGTAAAATAAATAGCTCAAACTACATTTCTTGAGTCTAAGCAAAGAAATGATTTTAAAAGGCAAAGATTCAATGAAATGTTTTGAAAATGAGGGAAATATTAGTAAAAGAGTCAAATATTACTAAAATATGCAATGGCAAGGATGTTCAAATGCACATGTTCAATACAGCACTCCATCACAGTATACTATATAAAAATATGTCTCAAACAATTTTTCAGAGACACATCCGAATAAAAAAGAGCCTGACATTGAAGCAGATTTGGTTTGCTCATGAAAACGATACAACAAAGTATCTCGTGTGAGCTCTGTGAGGTGGTTTTGCTTGTTTCCTTTAATAAGTGACATGAAGTTCCAGCAATCAGGAGACGCTGATGGTCTTCTCTCTGCTTTTCTGTTCTAGGGATGACTATTATCAAAACTGGAAGATTGAAAAGAATCAGACATCATAGATGTTGTAGTATATAAGCTTCAAAGGTGTATGTGAATGTTCTGTGTGTGTTTCTTCTGTGACCCCATAAGAAGTCCAACGTACTCGGTTTGACCCATGCCAACCACCTTAATATTGAGGTTTCTTTGAAATGTTCACAGAGAATAGATAAAATATTTTTCACTTCCTTCAAGCAATCTGATATTTCTGCCACTTGGAGAAAGCAAAACTAATCAAAGAAAAAACAGAAATGGTAGTTTGGCCACTTAAGGGAATGTGTTAAATGTGTATGTGTTTATATGAGAGTATGTGTGAACATATTCGTTCTTCCTTTCTGTGTCAGTTAATATATAGAAACAACAATTAGGCTAAATATTTTCAAAAGCTTCCCTGAAAATAGCACATTTTCAGTATAATATGAGATAAGAATAATAATGTCCACCAAATTTTCTTTCATATAGTCTACACCTTATTCTTTCAGTAAAGGAAGTGTGTAATAGATTTAAAATACAAATTTGGTATTAGGGCTTTTTTAAGGATATGGAAAAAGGGAAGTATTTAAGTGTAAGGAACATATAAAATTCATGAAAGAAATTTAATAATAAATGAATAATAATTAATAAATTCAATAATTTAGGTATTATATAGTTTACTAACATTTTAAATCACTTAATTATCAGTGCTTGAATATATTTACAGTTGATAGTGGAGTTTTTACTATTTTAACATAATTATCTGCTTTCTTAATACTGTAAGATTATTATTTGATGAAAATATAGACCACATAGCTAAACAATGATGAATCTAGTATTCTATAAATAGAAGGATGAACATTTGAAAGTCTGAATTAAGAATCATAATAATTAAAGATAATATACAAGTTTGACTCTTATGCCAGAGACACATATGGTACTTTGAGCTCAGTTTACCTTTCAAAGATTGTTTCTTACTGTGCCTTTCCTTGGGTTTTCCACTATAACAGGGCAAGGCTTTCTGTAGAACACTCTTGGAGACTATTATAATGCCTACATTTAATTTAAAATACTTTAATGGTTTCAGTGTAATATTATGTATCTGTTACTCATATGAAGCTATCATTCAAATGCTCAGTTGAAGAATATTTAGAATTTTTTAAAGAATATTTAGAATTTAAAGAGCGCTTCTTTTACCTGTATCTTCACTAAAGCTGGAAGGCTTACTAATCAAGCTACTAAATGTCCAATGTAGGCTTTTATTTTCAAAACTCAATACCCCGTTGACTTGTATGATAAATGATACTGATTAGTTTCCATTGGTAAAAGGAAAACTGTTTAAGATGTAAGGATTGACTAAAATTATTTAAAAGCACTCTATCTGTGCAGAACACAGATTTAGGAACAAAATTAATTATGTGTGCTTTTAACTTTCAGGCTGATACAGGCTGAATCTTATAGTCCTGCAGACCATGACTCTTCTTTGTTTGACGCCGGTTAAAATGGTGAAAGTATCCTACCTCTGAAATCTCAGCGTTTCTCTTGAATGTATTTTTTATGCAAGGTTATAGTTTGAACACCTAAAGGAACGATGAGCTGGGGCTTCCTTAAATCTACAGAACAGGTTCCTTAATCTTCCTTTGTGATTGCTTGCTAATACACTTTTACTTATTATCCATATAGTAGACACAGGTATATCTACACATAGACATACAATAGCAGAATTTGGACTGAAACTCATGGAAGGAATAACTAGCCTCATGGAACCTAACCCTCTAATTGCTCCTGTTGTTTTCTCAAAAGAATTCAACAGTTGACCATGAAAACACTGTCTTAGATCTATTGAAAAGACAAGGCACCTCTCCAGACCAGCTAATGAACATGAAGCATGTGTCCCTAGAAGAATCATCTTGGGTTTTGTAGACAATCTTTTGTTACTGTTTAATAGTTTCTGTGATTATCCTCATGACATGAATCTCATTTCATGGACTTAATTCATTTTAGGGGTGAATTGCCATTACTAAATATGTCAGGAAATTTAACTCTGCTGACTCAAGTAGCAGTGAAATGCGAGTCTGCTATTCTATGTGCTTTTAACATATGCCCATTAGCGTGAAAAGAATTCAGGAGACATGACTTCCCAAAGACAAATAAGACTGAGAGAAGCCAGATTTGCTTTAGGGACATTGTGTTTGGGTGCCTTTTTTATGTGACTCCTGGAATTCAACATGATGAAGCAAATATGTTGTAAACAGTTCGCACTAGGCTGTGGGTTATATTTGTGCCATCAGCCAACAGAGTTTTCAGTGAAGAGTCATTCCAATAATTAGACCATCATCGAGGAACCTCTTAATCCTTTCCTTAAGGACACCCGAGCATATTTAAGCCATGGGTGAATTTTCTAATTTCTTTAGCATAATTCTTCCAGAATCCAACAGTAAAATTAGAAGCTAAGAGAAATAGGGGACAGGAGAAATAAGAAGCAGTATTTACTATCTACTTGAAGAGAATATTTCTTCAAAGGAAATGTGTCTCAGAGGTGCTCCCCTGTTCACAAGACCTGTGAAGGTTGTTCTCGCAGTAGCTACCACTGGATTGTTTGCTGAGAGTCCACTTGCGAGTAATGATCTCTTACCAGGCTGCATAATTCAGTAGAATACAAATTGACAAAAATGTGTTTAATGAATATATATTGTTTGCCAAATCTTGTAAATGATTACATATTTTTTCTTTTCTTTTTTTTTTTAAGATTTTATTTATTTGAGAGAGAGAGAGCATGCATGAGCATGGGGGGAGGGTCAGAGAGTGAAGCAGACTCCCCACTGAGCAGGCAGCCCAACGCAGGACTCAATCCCAAGACTCCAGGATCATGACCTGAGCCGAAGGCAGATGCTTACCTGGTTGAGCCACCCAGGCACCCCTACATGTTTTGTTCCCATAAAATTCTTGCTTATTTTTAGGAATTGTATCCCGCTGGGCTTTTCTTTCTTATTTGTATGTCCTTCCAATGCCTGGCTGCATCTAATATACTGATTTTTTTGGTGAGAGAAAAGTTCAAAAAATGATGCATGATATTATGTTGCTTCTTCTAATGAATGCAATGCATATATAATTTTCCTACTCTGGTTTAAATGTTACTTATCTTTATCAATAACTTAATTAAATATTTTAACAAAAACATTCTAAACAAAACACAATATCCTTTAATGTTATGTGTTGCTAGTGTTAAAAATTCTCAAGATTCAAAGATCCCCATCTACTTGGGAGATAATCTCAGAAATTATATCTGAGAATTCATTCTTTTCACTTTTAAACCTAGATTTTCTGAAAAACTCATTAATGGTAGCATAAGAAAAATAGTTTTTCTGGGGCACCTGGATGGTTCAATCAGTTGAACATCAGCCTCTTGATTTCAGCTCAGGTCATGATCTCAAGGTCAAGAGATTGCGTCCTGCATGGGGCTCCTCGATCGTGGGGAGTCTGCTGGAGACTGTCTCTCCCTTTTCCCTTTACCCCTTCCCCAGCTCATGCTTTCTTTCACTCTCTCTCTCTAAAATGAATAAATAAATCTTTAAAGAAAAGGAAAAATGGCTTTTCTTAAGGTAAGTTGCTAGTCTTTATAGCACAAAAGTCAGTCCTAACAAGTTATTTGACAGCTATGCTTCTCCCAAGTTGCCAGAAACTTATTGAAGCCTTCACAAAGAGGGTTTATTTTATTCTCACTAATACAATTTATGTATTTATAATATTAAAAGTAGTTCAGGGTATAGTAACTACATAGTGAAATGGGACTGAATGGCTTTAAATAAATACCTTTTATCCCACCTACCTTTACTTTTAGACCAACTCTCCTGAGTTGTCGACATTTTGCTATTTCCATTTTTAATTCTTCTGATTCTAAATAGCACACTTGCTTCTTTTTATTTCTTCAGTTCTCACCATATATTTATTAATAACCAACTATGAAAGATGAGCAATTTTATTAGCACCTCTCCCTCCCTTTTGGTTTTGTTTACTGTGTTACATTTAGTTTTTTCTATTGTTCGTATAATTTTAAATAATATGACTAAAACCCCATTGCTCATTCCAACAGCTTTAGATTGCACAGGAAGAAGATATTAAACTATGTGACTCATGACCAAAACTAAAACCATGTATGTGTTGCTTGCTTAGCAGTGCCACAGAAATAGTGGAGTGAAGGTGTTCAGCTGAGATACTCTCAAGTTATCAGTTCATATTTAGCACTTTCCCAGAAGAGCTCAGATTCAATTTTTACTAATTCTGGGTAAGTTATTACCAACATCAGGAACCTAGGATCCCTTAGCATATTTCCCTGAGCATGAAAAGGATGAGATTGCAAAAAAAATCCTGAGATTTGAAATGCCTTCTCAAGGTCTGAATAGAACTGTATTTTGGGAAAAGCTACCCAGATTTACTAGTTGAACCAGACTGAAGTAGCTTAGTGGTATGGTGACTTCAGCTGTCAGATTCCTTTGCAAAATATCTAGGACGAGCTACCAGCCCTTAACTCCTGCATTCAAACATACGTACTTTGAAGTGCTTTGGATTTTTTTCAGTTCCAGGAGAAATCCAGGATTATAGAGGAAGTAAAATGGAAATTGGGAAAGTGTGTGCGTGTCTGTGTGAGTGAGAAAGAGAATGGTTGGGGGGAGAGGATAGAGAGAGCAAAACAGAGAAAGAGGGACAGAAACAGGGAGCAAGGGGAAGAGTTTAGGAAAAGTGTTGTGTGAAAACAACAACAAAACAGTAGTCTTCTGGATTTAATGGAGTGATTTTGATATTGATTTGACATTTTCATCTATCTGAATCCACATTTCAACAAGTGAATAGAGTATTAGAAAGTTATCCCTATCAGGATCTCTTTGTTTTTAGGAAAATATTAATAACTTTTAGACTACTGAGAACCCATTAGAGATTATGAACTGGGCAGAGCCCCTCACATGCATGTGAGCTCCATATTATTGGTCAATGATTATCTTTAATTATTGCAACTTCAATAACTTAATATACTTTAGTACCATACCTATGCTTAGTGTCACTTAACATAATCAAAATTAAGTATTATAAAAATTAAATATTATACATTACAGTTTAATATCATTGTTTTTTTAGCATGGCACCACTATACATTTCTGCTGAGATTAGAAATTCCTGGTATTATTTTAAAGTACATATGTTTCGGGGCACCTGGGTGGCACAGCGGTTAAGCATCTGCCTTCAGCTCAGGGCGTGATCCCAGCATTATGGGATTGAGCCCCACATCAGGCTCCTCTGCTATGAGCCTGCTTCTTCCTCTCCCACTCCCCCTGCTTGTGCTCCTTCTCTCGCTGGCTGTCTCTATCTCTGTCAAATAAATAAAATCTTAAAAAAAAAAAAGTACATATGTTTCAAGGTTCTGTCATTTGAGAAGTAATAACATGAAGTAACATTGCAGTGATTCCTTAGAATGTGAAGTTAGATATTGAAATAGACATTATTTCCTTTTAGAATTACTATTATATTTGGACTGAGTGTGGCAGAGACTTAAAGCAGTGTTTCTCAAACTGTGTTCTAAAGGAGTGTAAGAGTTCAAGATGTTAATGGATGATTCTAGAAAATGTGCAAATAAACCTCCTTCTTGGACAGTCATTATGCAGATTAGCACATAAGTCTGTGAAAAGACCTGCAATAGAGTAGATTAGCTTTTTGAAAATTTATTTAATACCCTGCATCCCAAACCTGTCTTTGCAGAGTGCACATTTGCTTTTTTCAGCATACCTGTTATCAATTATAATTTATAATTTTGTACAGGGGTTAACAAATTACATCCTACTCACATTTATTTTTGTAAATAAAGTTTTTATTGCAACATAGTCATGCCCACTTGTTGCTTTTGTGTTGTGGTGGCAGAGTTGAAAAGCTGACTCAGATACTTTATGTTCAGCAAAGCCTAAGCATATGTATTGTCTGGTTCTTAACAGAAAAATGTTTGCCAATCCTGATAGCAGAAGAGTATACTTCTGGACATCATATTGGGAAACACTGACTTAAAGAAACGTATTACTATTTTAAACAGCATCTTCTTATGGATAACTATAAGTTAAATGTACATACATGCATGATATAGAATTATTTTTAACTATATGAAATTTGCAGTGATGGGGCTTTGATTGCTATTCAATTAAAGCATCAATTTTTAGAGACTTTATTTTAATATAATTTATGTGAAACTTTAAAGGAAGAAAAAGAATGTAAATATTCTTACAAATCTTGTCTAAAGACAAAGATAAAAAATGTTTGATAGCCTCACATTTCTTCTGATTTAATTATTTAGGGAAGATTCAAACTTTATTGATATCTTTCTTCTTTGTTTTCTTATTAGGAGAAATTCCTGATAGAAAGTTCCAAGTATGTAATTACTATGTCTTTTCATTTTGACCTTGAAGACACATTGTTCCCTCTTCAGATTCAAAACTAACTAGTCTAATATGTTAAATTACAGATCTTGAAACCTGAGTTTAAATACTGGCTCACATATTATCTAACTGTCCAGACTATAATACCTAATATCCAAGTGTTGATCCTTCATGAGGCATTAATAATAAAGCTGAACTAAACTCTATGAATTTTTTTCCAGGAAGAACTGAACCCCATCATTGTTACACCACCCATTCAAGCTGTTGACCAGGACCGGAATATTCAGCCACCATCAGACAGGCCTGGCATCCTCTACTCCATCCTTGTTGGTTTGTATCTACTAAAATTTTACACTCTCAGTTATCACTCTAGAACCATGTAAAAAAAGTTGTCCCAAATCAAAGGAAACACCTTTAATAACAAAGTTGGTCTCCTTGGAAATTATTATTTTTATGTAAAAATAAAATAAAAAATAACAATATTTTCCTTAAAATTAGTTTCAGTAAAATATGTAGAAGAAAATATGGAAAAAATTTTTTATTGAAGAAGTGAAGCAACTTTAAAAAATGAATATTAATCTACATATTGGTAGTTTTCTCTGTGTTACCTCATTAAGAATTCTCTAAGAAAAGTTTGAAAAAATCAATTGAAAATATACACTGTTTGCTCTACTAGTATTTTACCATTGGTTGAATTCAATTGTGTAATTCTGAAAATATATGACTGATTTAAATAAGGGTTTTTGGAACCATATGGGAGAAGGACCATAATTACCCAAGGGCACACAATATATTATACCTTTGGCTAATTTTTCCTTGAAAAATTTCACAGGAGTTATTCTAGTTCATCCTTGTGCATATCCTGGTTATTGTACCAAAGCAACAATGATGAGAATTTCATCATTTCTCAAATTGCTTTTGCTAAAATATGGATGTTGCTGTTTTGCATGGTTTATAGTCTCTAGAGAGACAGATGCATGTGAGACGGATCATACATCTCTTAATGAAGAAGGGTTTGCTTTTGAAGTGTGCTTCAGAAGGACTGTTCAGTGGAATTCAGCATTACCCTCAGCCCCTTTCTGTCCCTGAGCCTTCAACCTGTGTGTATGCACATATACATAATAATACAACAGCCTACAGACATTAGATTTCCAAATGTGACACTATATCCTACTTAGAAATGTTGTCTGTAAAGAAAGGTCGAACAATTCTGTTTCAAGCCTTTGGTCTCTAGAACTACACAATGTCATAATCCAGTTGCAGAGATTAGACTATTACATTTTTAAAAAGACCTTCTGAACGTAAGCATCAGTGTTTTAAGTCTGTAAGTCTGTAAGTGTAAGTCTTGGCATAGATAAAAAGAAATCGTCATTGTTCATTTCATTAATTAAGGGGTTGACAGTATGTCAGTTGCTGTGCTAGGTACTATAGATGCAAAAATGATAGATAAATGTTCTAGGTTAGGGAGGGGTGGAGTCTATGGCTAGAAGCATGTCAAAAGATAAATTAAAACACCTATTTTAAGCACTAGAAATAAGTTATGAACCACACATTATGTGGGATCATGGAAGGAAAGTGCTAAGTATTTCTGAGAAAATTGCTTCGAAAGAGTTATTTCAGCAGAAATATCAGGGTTTCTAGGTAGAAAACTAGAGGGAAAATACCTAGAAGGATGATATATCATGTACAAAGTCCAAAGGATGAAATTTAAAGACGGTCTTGGAGAAGTATGCTGCCTAGAGTGGGCTGAAATCCATTGGTATTCATGTGTTTCTTTCACTTTCAGAAAATTGTATTTATTCTTCCTTTCAATAAATAAGCACGTACTCCGTGGAGGAAGACAGATTCCTCACTTTGTGGAGCTGGTGCCCTGGCAGTAGAAACAGGCAACAAACAATAAATATAATAAATATATAAGTGTATTTATCATATAAGAGAGTGGCCTGTGCTGTGGGAAAAACGGAGCTGGATAAGTGGGAGTAGAAATACAGAAGGGGTGTTGGGGCATCTGGGTGGCTCAGTTGATTAAGCATCTGCCTTTCGCTTAGGTCATGATCCCAGGGTCCTGGGATTGAGCCCTGCTCTGGGCTTCCTGCACGGTGGGGAGTCTGCTTCTCCCTCTCTCTCTGCTGCTCTCTGTGCTTGTGCGCTCACTCTCTCTCTGTCAAATACATAAAATCTTTAAAAAAAAAAAAGTACAGAAGGGGTGTCACAGTATAAACTGTAGCATTAAATAGGATGATCAGGGCATGCTTCATTAGAAAAAGTGAGGTTTGAGGGGCACCTGGGTGGCTCCATCCATTGGGCGGCTGCCTTGGACTCCGGTCATGATCCCAGGGTCCTGGGATCGAGCCCTGCATCAGGCTCCCTGCTCAGCGGGAGCCTGCTTCTTCCTCTCCCTCTACTGTTATCCCTGCTTGTGCATGCTTACTCTCTCTCTCTGTTAAATAAATAAATGGAATCTTAAAAAAAAAAAGCAGGTTTGTAGGTTAGCCTACTCATGTACATTGAAGGGTTAACCATGTTGATATCTGGGGGAACAGTTTCTAGGCAGAGAAAAAACTGGAGCTTGCCCAGTGGTTTTCAGAAACATGAAGGAGGTCCGTAGCATTGGAGAGGGAAGTAGAAAGAGGAGGGAGGGTGATGGGTGGCACAGTTGGTTAAGCATCCGACTCTTGGCTTCAGCTCGGGTCATGGTCTCAGGCTCCTAATATTGAGCCCCAAATCGGGCTCCATGCTCAGCACAAAGTGCTTAATATTCTCTCTTTCCCTCTCCCTCTGCCCCTCCCTTACACTCTCTCTTTCTCTCTCTCTCACAAAAATAAATAAATAAATCTTTTTTAAAAAAGAGGATGTGAAAAATAAGAGGGGGACAGAAAATATAGAATCTTGTATACTTGGCTGTGCAGAAGTTTTATCTTGATGAAGTCCCACGTTCATTTTATCTTTTGTTTCTCTTGCCTTTGGAGATGTGTCATGAAAAAGGTTGCTGTGGCCAATGTCTTAGAGGTTGCTGCCTATGCTCTCCTCTAGGATTTTGATGGATTCCTGTCTCACATCGAGTCCTTTCATCCATTNCATCCATTTGGAGTTTATTTTTGTGTATGGTGTGAGAGAGTGGTCAAGTTTCATTCTTTTGCATGTAGCTGTCCAATTTTCCCAGCACCATTTATTGAAGAGACTGTCTTTTTTCCACTGGATGTTTTTTCCTGCTTTATCAGAGATTAGTTGCCCAAAGAGCCGAGGGTCCATTTCTGGGTTCCCTATTCTGTTCCATTGGTCTATGTGTCTGTTTTTGTGCCACTGCCATGCTGTCTTTGTGATCACAGATTTGTAGTACAACTTGAAATCTGAGAAACAAACTGAGGGCTTCAGAGGGGAGGGGGATGGAGGAATGGGATAGGCTGGTAATGGGTAGTAAGGAGGGCACGTATTGCATGGTGCACTGGGTGTTATACGCAACTAATGAATCATCGAACTTTACATCAAAAACCAGGGATGTACTGTATGGTGACTAACATAATATAATAAAAAACAGTATTAAAAAATAAAAAATTAGAAAAAATTAAAAAAAAATTCAAATGTACAAAAACGCTGCAAGGCTTTTATAATATACACCCCTATCCGTGTAAAAAATAAATAAATACATAAATACGTAAATAAAATCTTTAAAGAAAAAAAAGAATCTTGCATACTATCAATCTACTTTGTTGTTTACTCTAAGTGAAATGAGAAGCCAATATAGTAATGAGAGCAGAATAATGAATTGCTGTTCTCTACATCAGCTGCCAACTGTAGTATGATGGATAGTCCTAAATAATAGATGTAACCACTAGAACTAACTTTGCTTTCACTGCTAAGTTTAGTAAAACGATATAATTTCATAGTATTTACATTTCTAGAAGGCAGGGTATTGTATGGGTAGTTTGAAGTATATTCAGATCCTGACTTTAAAACTTACCATAATTATATGATTATGCTGGGTAAGTTACTAATCTCTGTGCCTCAGATTGCTCCTCTTTAAAATGGAGTTGATAAAAACAGACCTTCTATAAAAGGATTTTGAGGATTTGATTTAATACTGGTAAGGGTGTAATAGCGCCTGGAAAAAAGTTAATGCTCAATAAATGTTGGTTGATGTTGTCATTACCATTAGGAAGAAAAATCATGTTTCCTGAGTTAAATCAGACTGGTAAGAATAGAAGCACACACACACAAAAAAACCAAACATACAAAACAGGATTTCCATGGTTCGGATTTTACTTATTTTCCAGAAAACTAAATTTTCCTTAAGTCCACCCTAATAATTCTGAATGTATGTGTTTCTGAGAGGTAGTTTTCTCAGTTACCATGTGGAGAGTTCTCCTCCCACACTCACACATTTTTGGTGTCTGCTTACTGAATGTGAGGATGTGGATCCTGATGTGTGTAAAAAGTCATCTAAGGACTGTTGCCAACCCTTTCACTGGTCCCACTGTAACTATCATCAATGATGGGATTATTGCTTCTACGATTGATCACCCCCAGCAACCTGACCCTATGTCACCTCGATCCATTATTTCCTATGATGTGTCCACTGGCTTTCTTCAAGAAAAATGATACCATTGTATGTGTGAGGGTGGGATTAGCAGAGATAATCTGAGTGAAAGATAAACTACAAGCAAAGTCAAAAATTCGTAATTGATAAAAAGCATCAAATTGACTACTGCCATAAAATGGAAATTGTTTTATCCTAAAATGGGAGGGGAGGGGCTTGGGGGAGGAATTGGTAAAACTCTGATGGTCCAACCAATGCCCCTTTCATGTTTTACTATTAGGAAGATGAAATTTAGGTTTAAATTGGAGCATGTACTAAAGGGCAAAAAAAGTGACAATAAAATCTCAACTGATAAGTACAAAATAAAATTTTCTGGTAAACTAAAATTTTCAATAAAACCAACATAAATTTAGATGAACTAAATTACTTTTGTTTGGGTGCTTATGATTTCACAAACATTGAGTTGTATATTTAATGGAGCCCTTAAAGTTTGTTATATTCTGTATAATAAAATCATAGTACATGTAAGATTAGATTAAAATTTTAATAATTAAAGGACATATCCCAGGTGAAGTCATTGAAAGTAGTCAAGTAAAGACTTCTGAAAATTCACTCTTCCATGAAAGCCATGAAAAACCTGGTTTAAAAAAAAAGTGAAAATCATTATTTTGGATCATTAATTACTGAATTAACCAAAGCTTAAAGCAACCCAGGGAACATGTATCAAGGAAAACAGCTAACTCTTTGTAATAACCTTTTTTTTTCAACTTAGTGGAATTTTTCACTTGCTTGAGTCCCATTGCCTGCTCTTTAGTTCAGCAGTAAGCAGTAAAAAATAACAACCTCCATTCCCAAAGCAGCTTGGCAGTCATTGGAAGAAGCAGAACAAAACTGGAGTTCTTCGAAAGCCTCCTTTCCAAAGAATCGTCATGTGACCTGGCTGGTGGTTCTCCGGAAGAACCCACATAAAAGGCTTACTCAGATTTCACCCACCACAAAAAGTCTTATTTGGGGGCTGGAGAAGGAAGAAGAGGGAGGAGTTTGTCAAAAACAATTACAGGCAAGTGTTTTTACTTTGTTGCAGCCAGATGTGATAGATAATAATTGGAACAAGCAATAGGCTAAACAGTAAACTTAAAAAAGAAAGCTAGGAATGATATCCATAGGGTCTGTAAAAGCTTTGACATATTTCTAGGAATCTTAGGACAACAGTAAGAATAGTGCTGTGTATATTCTCAGAAAACATTTAAGAATGCCTTGGGTTTTCATCTCTGGCTTACCTTGAGTTTCTGGAAAAGCAGAAAGCAAAGGCTAAGGTGGAGTTCTAAACAGCAGGACTGAGGACTAAAGGTGTGATCCAAAATGCACGAAGCGCTCCTCAACAAAGACTAGGAGATTCACTGCTTCCAAATATGTAAAAAGATCTCTGTTCAATCATTAACTAACCACTAAACTAAGTACAGATTTCAGTGGCCCCACATGACAAAGAATACAGATTTTAGAGTATTAGTTCAGAAATCATTAGTTGAGAAAACAAATGAGCACAACTAAAACAAGCAATATCTTCAGTAGACCCTGGGGAAGGAAGAAATCTGATTTTCAGTGTTGTCACATAATATTGCTTGAAATGACCAGTTTTTAACAAAAATTATGAGACTGGAAAGAAAGAGAAGAATGGTTGATACACAGGACAAATAAATCAATAAAAGTGTTTCGGAAGAAGCCCAGATGTTGGACTTACAAAGACTTTCAATTGGGGAAAAAAACAAACTTTCAATTGGGCATTTAAAATATGTTCAAAGAACTAAAGAAAATCATGTGTAAAGAATTAAAATATGGAAATGATATTTCATCAGAGAATATTAACAAAGAAACAGAACTTATTAAAAAAAGAACCAAATAAGAATTTTGGAATTGAAAAATACAACTGAAATTTAAAATTCACTAGCAGGATTTAATAGAAGATTCAAGCAGGAAGAAGAAAGAATCAGCGAATTTGAAGAGAGATCAATTAAGATGATCAAATCTGAGAACAGAAAGAAAAAAAAGAGTGGAGAAAATGAAGAAGAGAGCCTCAGACACTTGTAAGATACCATTCTGCATACCAACATATGCATAACTGGAGTCCCAGGAGAGTAGAGAAAGGGGCTGAAAGAATATATGAATAAATAACGGTTAAAAACACCTTAAATTTCAGGAAAACAATCTCCACATCCAAGAAGCTCAGTGAGTTTTCAAAAAGTATAAACTCAAAGAAACCCGGATATATCTCAATCAAATTATGACACATGCAAATAAAGAATTTGAAAATAACAAAAAGGTGCCTTTTCATGGATATTAATTCTCCATAAAATTACAACACGATTTATCATCTGAAACCATGGATACCAGAAAACAGTGGGATGACATGTTCAAAGTATGGAAAGAAAAAAATGCCCATCAATAATTGTAAATATGGTGAATATTTCCTTCAAAAAATGAATAAGAAATTAAGACATTCCCAGAAAAAGAAAATGAGAGAGTTTGTCAGTAGCAGACCTTCTCTATAAGAAATATTGAAGAGAAATCTAATGCTGAAGTTAAAACACAAGAAAGAGCAACTCAGTTCTACATGAAGAAATACAGAATAGTGGTAAAAACAACTAAATAGGTAAGTATAAAAGATAACATAGGTGTAGTTTTTTTTCTAGTAACTCTTCCTTTTCTATCTGATATAAAGAAAACACGATAAAGCAATAATTGCATATCAACATTGATGGACATGAAATGTATAAATATATATTTGGAATAATAACTAGAAAGAGGGAAGCAAATTTAAAGATTTAAATTACTTAACCAATTTAAAGATTTATATGAAAAGACACAACAATGGAATTTAAACAGTACATGTGACAAATAGCTATTTAAAACAAAAGAAGTCAGTAATAGAGTCATAGAGGAACAGAAAATCAGGAAATATGGAAGACAAATAGCAAAATGACAAACGTAAATCCTACCTTTTTAGTAATCACAATCAATGTAAGTGAATCAAATATTCCAATTAAAAGACAGAGATTAGCAGAATGCATAAAAAAGAAAGGAAAATATGATCTAACTATACACTGTCTACAAGAGATACACTTTAGATACAGAGACAAACGGAGTGTAAAAGGATGTAAAAAGACAGTCTACACAAATGATAACTAAAAGTGAGCTGAAGTAATACTACTAATGTTAGACAAAAATCCATTATACAATAATATTTTTTATTTGTGACAAAGATGTACCTCTTATAACAATAACAGTCAATCCATTAAGAAGGTTTAATAGTTATATATGCATCTAACAATAGAGCCCAAAAGTACATGAAGCAAAAACTGATAAACCTGAAGGGGAAATAGATCATTACAGCATGATAGCTGGAGACTCTGCAACCCTACTGTCAGTAATGGATTAAACAGCTAGACGGAGGGGAGCAAAGACAGAATTGAACAGCACTGCAAACCAGCCAGAACCTACAGATATTCATACAATACTCAAAACCTAAACAACAAATACACCTTCTTCCCAAAGGCACATGGAATGTTCTTCAATATGTTAGGCCACAAAACAGGTGTCATTATATTGAAAATTATCGAAATTAGACAAACTATATTCTTTGACCACAATGGAATGAAACCAGAAATCACTAACAAAGAAAATTGGAAACTCACATACATGTGAAAATTAAACCACATACACCGCGAATAGCCAATGGTTCGAAGGAAAAACATCAAAGAGAGTTAAAAAACTACTTTGAGAAAAGAATGAAAACATGTCATACCAAAACTTGCGAGATGAAGATCAAGAGATACCGGGAGGGAGATTTATAGTTTAACATGCCAACAATGATAAAGAAGAAAAATCTAATCAACAATGTAGTCTCTCACACCAAGACTGTGGAAAAGGATGAGCAAACTAAAACAGAGAAATCATAAAGATAGAAATTAAGACTAGAGTGGAGATTAATGAAATAATCATTTCAATCTAAAATGAAATAATTTTATTTTCATTTATTAATGAAAATAAAAAAATACATCAAATAATATCAATGAAACTAAAAATTAATCCTTTGAAAGGAACAACAAAACTGACAAAACTCTAGCTTTGTTGATCAAGAATATAAAAGAGAAGATGAAATTTATTCAGTCTAGAATGAAAGAAAGGACCTTATTGCTGACCTTTTAGACCTGAAAATATTACAAGGGCATATTACCTACAATCATGCACAAATTAGAAAACTGCAATGGTCAGATTGATAGAAAGACACAAGCTATCAAAACAGACTCAGGAAGACAGAAAATTCTGAGCAAACTTATGACCTATAAAGACATTGATATATTAATCAAAAACTTCTCAAAGAAAAACCCAAGACAGAAAGCTTGACCAATGAATTCTACCAAACTTTAAAAAAAAAAAAGATTTAACACCTATTCTTCTGAAGCTCTTCTAACAGGTAAGACCAGGGAATACTACCTAATTCATTCTGTGAGGCTAGAATCACCCTGATACTAAAACTAGCCAAAGACATCACAAGAATGGAAAGTTATATAACAATATCCCTTATGAATATAGGTGTAGAATTTCTCATTTGAATACTTGCAAATCAAATCCAGTGGCTTGTAAACAGGATTATGCACTGTGACCAAATGGAATTTATCCCATGAATGCAAGGTTGGTTTTATTTACAAATAAGCCAGTGTAATACACCACATTAATAGACAAAAGGGATTAAAAAACCATGAATACTTCAAAAGATGAAGAAACAAAATCTGACAAAATCAAAACCTTGATTAAGTGTGTAAATTTACTTAATGACGTGTCATTGAAACTCCTATAAAACAAACACTGTTAGAAATACAGGGAGATTTTGATTTAACCATTGTCACAGTGAAAGATTTTAAAGACACCTTCTTAGAACTTAGATCAGATTGATAAAAAATTCTATATGTATATGGTGATTAAGTGACTAAGAGGATTAAAATTTAAAAAAAAGAAAAAGAAAAGAGAAATACACATTCTTTTCAAATTGTTTTTAAAAACCCAAGATAAATTTATTTAAGAATTGTGTGTTAGGCTCAAAGAAAATCTTATTAAGTTTCAAGAACTAGAACTCATTCTGTTTAAACTGGAAAATGATAGAAGCACAGAATCAAAACTAAAGGGGAACAGAAAGATTTCTAACCAAGTGAAAGGAAGAATTTTTTTTTTAAGTAAAAATACAGAGGAGGTGATGTCAGCAAGATGGAGGGCTAGGAGGCCCCAACTCTTGTCTTGGCCACAAAAATAACAAAACAAGAAATAACTACAGACTGGTAGAAATAACTCTGGGAAAGTTCTGGACTACGACACAACAGAAATTAAGACTGAGGATGCCCACATAGGAAAGCATAGGGAGCATTTTACCTGTTTTACACCTTCCCTCAGTCTGAGCAGTTGGGTGCCAGGAGGGGTCCCTTTGGATGGACTCCAGCTCACAGGACCAGGAGAGCAGGGGAATCCCGACAAACCTCACCATCATGGGCATTTGCAGCCTTTGCTAGGGAAGACCCTACAGTCTTCACTGGTGCCGAAGCTAGCTGACAGAGCTGCCCAGAGCCCTCTGCTGTGTCTCCTCCCTGGAGCAGGAGCTGTCATTTCACTGAGACCTACTCCAGGGTACAGTCACTGCTGTACCCTGCTCTCAGGGTCCTAAGTCACAGTGTGTCTGCCATCTCTGGGACCCAGCTGCTTTCTGCTCTGAGGATGACCTGTCAGTCCTGAGTGGCAGCTTTGATCCATCACTGGGCTGCACATCAAAACCACATTAAAAAAGTGGTGATAATAAGTCCTTACCCATCAATAACTCCTCCAGATGTAAGTGGTTTAAAGTCTCCAATTAAAAGACATAGGCTGGCTAAATGGATTTAAAAAAAAAAAAAGACCCAATTATAAGCTGCCAATGAGAGACTCACTTAAGCCTAAGGACACTAGTGAGCTGAAAGTGAAGTCTTGGAAATATATTTCTGGCTTATGTAAATCCATAGAGGGCAGGGGTAACAATACTTATATAGAACAAAATCAACCTGAAGTCAAAAGCTCTGAAAGAGACAAAGAAGGGCATTTCCATGACAGTTCCCACACCATCATTAACAAAGATAGAGTTTGTATTTGCTTAAGAGGGTCTACTAATTTTTACTTTATAATAGTAGCTTGTAATAGTAGTATTTTGTAATACTGGGTATTCTTATCTGAGCACCTACTGTATGACAAAAAATATGTATTAAATATAACATATAGGCACACCTGGGTGGCTCAGTCGGTTAAGCATCTGACTCTTGGTTTTGGCTCAGGTCGTGATCTCAGGGTCATGAGATGGAGCCCCAAGTCAGGCTCAGCACTCAGGGGGAGTCTTCTTCCCCTCTCCATTCCCCTCTCCCCCTACCTGCTCTCACACACACTTCTCTCTCTCTAAAAAAAATAAATCTTTAAAAAATAATAAATATAGCATACAGGTAAGATAGATTTTACATACTAACGTAAATATTAATATATAACTAATAGCTACTTTTCCTTATTATTCAAAGTAAGTATGATAATTATGTTAATATTGTGAAAATTCTGACAAAGAGTTGGTGTCACACTCTGGTTTAGAATGGAGAAAATCTAGAAAACTTGGATTCAAACATTTTTTACAAGCATACATTAACTCAGATGAGCATTATTAAATATTAGTATTTTTGTGCTCAAGTGTACAGGATACTCATGTTGGAAAAGCCATGAGGAAGATTCAGATTTGAATATATATTTTAAATTGTATAAGGAATTCCTTCTTTTGTGTATTTCAAATTTCACCAATACTAGAAGTAGAGTCCAGAATTTCTATTTATTTGCTTTTACTTGCCTTGTTTAGTTTTGTTTTCCCAGTGCCATACACCTTAAAACTGCTTCCTTATTTACATGCTGGCCTTTCAAACATTAAGTAACCTCACACCTAGTCTGAGTTGCCTTCCCTTGGGCCTTTCTATTTTCCAGGATGTTGAGTCTAATTTTGAATAACCTCCACTAATTCAGAAATTTTCTTCTTTTCCTTTTTGGATTCTTTGAGTTATTCTTCACATTATCAGTAACTTATTATTGGCTAATAAGCTGGAGTATTTGAAGTATAGTTATTATTATGTAGGCATGAGAGAAGTTTGATTTTATGACACACATTATTGGAAGATGTTTCTCCTACTACACAGATCATAGTACTGAGTATCAGTATCATTCATATTTTTATGGCTTCCCTGGAAATTGTTCCAGAAAACTATTCATTTTAAACACGTTGAACTTCTTGTCCTATCCCACATAAAGATCACATAGGGTAGAATAATAAGCTACAAATACTGGAACTCACAAAAATAGATCTGCTAAAACTGAGAGCACTGATTGAATCCAAAGGTAAGTTATGTTATCTATAGTAATGGGGTAGGAGGTGTTTATATTAGTAAAGGTACAAGCTTAGATACTTCTATAAAGAACATCCAAAACACAGTGGCTTAAATCAAATAGAAGTCTATTTCTTTCTCAAGTAATAGCCCAAAGGATTATGACCCTGGGTTTGTGGGAAGGCTTTACCATTCTCAATATTTGGTTTGTTATGTTACTCTAGTCATTAACCTATTACAGTCAGTGGGAAAAACGATTAAGTTCAGGGCAAGTAACTTTGTGCAAATAAACCAAAATTCATGAAAACAGCATAAGCTGGGGAAACATAAGGGAAGCTGTAGAGGCAATGGGTAGTACTTTAGTTGTCTGTTCTTATGCAATAAATCACTCAAAAGATTAGTGACCTAAAATGGCAGTGATGTGGCATTTCTCATATTTCTGTGGGTTGATTGGGACCAAAAAGTCTTCTCCTTGACCCAGTGTAGTTGAGGCTACTCACATGTGTGTGTTCAGCTGGGAGCTAGCCAGAGATATAGACATCCAGGGTGGTTACTCACTCCTCCCCTTCCCTGGGCCTCACCTTATTCTATAGCCTTCTTCACAACATTGGTCATTGACTTCTGAGAGGCTGAAAGTGAAGTCCACCAGTCTTCTCAAATCTTAGTCCCAGAACTGGAATGGTATCATTTCCACTACCAACTATTGGTCAAATCAAGCGGGAGTCTAGTCCTTATTCAAGAAGAGGGGAAAATAGACTCTGCTTTTTGGTGAGAAGCAGAAAATCTGTAGCTATGTCTCATCTACTTCAGGTAATTGTTTACATGTTTGCTTACGATAGATACATGTTGGATTGAAGACATAGCTTTTTCATCATTGTCCCATGAGTTAAAAATAAGTTCAGTTAGCCCTCTAATGTTTCATAATTATGCATGCATTATAATTCATTAAAACTCCAATGCTCAACAATTGCATAGAGCACTGATTACTAATAATTATATTGGATGTAAGTCCACATTTCAAGTAATTCTACTAAGTGTTTAAAAATTGTCAGGCTGACTTGTTCTGCTTGGATCTTCATGATGTGACCTAATGACATGACTGATTAAGTATTGTGCTAGGAGCATGGGAGTGAACATCCTGCCCCTTTCCTAGTGTTCACTTCTGCATGCACCATTAGTGTTATCTTTTTTTTATAATAATATTTTTTATTATATTATGTTAGTCTCAGGTTCACTTGAGGAAATATTTCTCAGCTAGTTACTCATTTTTGTATTAGTTCGGTGAAAAATGAATGCTACAAAAGACAGGTCACTTTATGGTCATATATGAATCAAAACCCACTGCAATGGGCTGAAAGCAGACACACAGGGGAGAGTGCTTCTGTCCTCCCTGTCCACAATGCAAGTATCCATTCTTCCCTCAGACTCCTTGCTTCTTTCCCTACACAAATGCCAAGAGCAGCCAGAGTCACCTTGAATATTAAATATTTGTTAGGCATATTTTTATATTATTTTTGGACAAAACTAATGCAAAATTAAAGTTTTAATATGGGTTGTTGGTTACACGGATCTACACAATTCTCCAAAAATATGGAAGTCTATCTGTGCATTTAAGTGTATGCCTATTTTTTAAATAATTTTTATTATGTTATTTTAGTCACCATACAGTATATCCTTAGTTTTTGATGTAGTGTTCCATGATTCATTATTTGCCTATAACACCCAGTGCACCATGCAATATGTGCCCTCCTTAGTAATGTATATTACACCAGTAAATAAATCACACTTTGGGGATCACTGCAGTAAATAGGTAAAATTCTGTCTACATAATTGGGAGATTAAAGTGGCTTTTTAGCATGTTTACCTTACTTATAAATGGATGGACTGTCAGAAGACTTAGGAGGCTATCAGAGTGGTACAAGCAGGAGAGGAGAAGTCTTTAGATGAGGAAGCAGAATAGGACTACAGAAGAAACACACAGGACAGAGGATGAGAGAATGGCAGTGACACAGCCAGGGAAGAGTCACATGGGCAACGCATGGGGAATCATAAGAGAGGAACTTAGGGATTTAAATCTGCATAGTCAGACAAATGGTGGTTCTATCAGCAAAAATTTCGTTTCTGATTTTTATATTTGTTTTTATGTGAAACGACAGGTATGGGCATTTTGTATGCCATAACTTGGTGGTTCTCAAACTTTAGAGATTTTCTAAGGTACACATTTTTCACCTTGCTTTTCAGATATTCTGATTCAGAAGATAGGATAGGATCCTGGTCTTTCTCGTGCAAGTAGACAAGGAACTATATTCTTAGAAGCACTGCCATAAATATGCATCTGGAAAATAACCCAGGCAATTTTGTAGTATTTCCCTAAATTGAGAAATTGGCTACTAATAGAGTAGTTTTGGTTTTCTTGAGGGACAAATATAAGAGAATTTGAGATTTCACTTTTCGGGGGGGTGGATTACAGAGTTTTTGGCAATATTTTGGAACAGAAAATAGAATTTATTATTCATCAGAAATAGCTTAAAAAGGAGATTATAAAGAGAATGAATGTAGACCTGAGGAGATTTGGAAGATGTGGAAGTGGGACAAAGGGAGTTTAATGTTTTCAATTAGAATGATCAAAGATTCACAAAGAGTGTGGGACAGTTAGAAGGAAAAAAAAATGATACATTTAAAACTAACAGTGGAGAACCACGAGAAATTAGAGGCAATATCCTACCATCGAACCTAGGAATAATGTGTTACAAAAAGAAATGTGCTGTTAAGACATAGATGAACACATGATTGAAATTATTGATAAAATTTTAGTTATAGGTGAATTTACAATCAAGGGGATGGAATTTTAATACAATTAACCCCAAGTTTAAAATCAGTATGGAACTAAATGGAGAAAACTCAGAGCTTTAGAAATGGATTGAGTTTTATAAGTTCTTTATATATTTTGGATACTAACCCTTTATCAGATATGTCATTTGTAAATATCTTCTCCCATTCAGTAGGATGCCATTAGTTTGGTTTGGTTGATTATTTCCTTTGCTGTATAGAAACTTTTTATTTTGATTTAGTCCCGACAGTTTATTTTTGCTTTTGTTTTCCTGACCTTAGGCAACATACCTAGAAAAGTGTTGCAATGGCTAATACCAGAGAAATTATTGCCCGTGTTCTCCTCAAGAATTTTATGATTTTAGATCTCAAGTGTAGGTCTTTAATCCATTTTGAATTTATTTTTTGTGTTATTATTAGAAACTAGTCTAGTTTCATTCTTTTACATGTAGCTGTCCGGTTTTCCCAGCACCATTTATTGAAAAGACAGTCTCTTCCCCATTGCTTATTGTTGGCTCCTTTGTTGGAGATTAATGGACCGTATAAATTATAGGTTTATTTCTGGGCTCTCCGTTCTGTTGATCTACGTGTCTATTTTTGTCCCAGTGCCATACTGTTTTGATTACTATAGCTTTGTGGTATATCTTGAAATCTGTAATTGTGATACCTCCCCCTTTGTTCTTTCTCAGAGTTGGTTTGACAATTCAAGGTCTTCTGTGATCCCATAGAAATTTTAGTATTATTTGTTCTAGTTTTGTGAAAAATGTTGATGCTTTGACATGGATTGCATTGAATCTGTAGATTGCTTTAGGTGACATGGACATTTTGACAATATCAATTCTTCCAATCCACAAGCATGGAATCTCCTTCCATTTGTTTGTGTCCTTTTCAAATTCTTTCATCAGTATATTATAGTTTTCAGAGTACAGATCTGTCACCTCTTTGGTTAAGGGTATTCCTAGGTATTTTATTATTTTTGATGTTATTGTAAATTTTGTTTTTTTTTAAAATCTCTCTTTCTGCAACTTTGTTGTTAGTGTATAGAAACAGTACTGATTTATTATTATTTTTGCATCTTGCCAGCCACTTTACTGAATTCAATTATTATTTCTAGTAGTTTTTTGGTGGAGTCTTTAGGGTTTCCTATGTATAGTATCATACCATCTGCAGATAGTGACAGTTTGACTTCTTTATCAATATGGATGCCTTGTCTGATTGCTGTGACTAAGACTCCCAGTAATATTGAATAAAAGTGGTTAGAGTGGACATCCTGGTCTTGCTCCTGACCTTAGAGGAAAAGCTCTCAGTTTTTTACCATTGAGTATGACATTAGCTGTGTTTTTCTTATATGGCCTTCATTATGTTATTTTCCCTCTAACCCCATTTTGTTGGTAATTTTTGACATGAATGGATATTAAATATTATCAAATGTTTTTTTCTGCATGAATTGAAATGATCATATGATTTTTATCCTTCATTTTGTTGATGAGTTGTATGATGTCGATTGATTTGTGAATATTGAACCATCTTTGCAACCCAGGAATAAATCCCACCAAGTTGTGGTGAATGATCTTTTCAATGTATTGTTGTATGCAATTTGCTAATATTTTCTTGAGGATTTTTGTATCTATGTTCATCAGAGATATTGGCCTGCAGTGTTTTGTTTGTTTTGTTTTGTTTTGTTTTTTGTTTTTGTGGTGTCTTTTGGTATCAGGGTAATGATGGCCTCATAGAATGTATTTGGAAGCTTTCATTACTCTACTGTTTTTGGAATAGTTTGAGAAGAATAGGTATTAACTCTTGTTTAAGTGTCTGGTAGAATTGATTTGTGAATCTGTCTGGTCCTGGATTTTTAATTTTGAGTTGTTTTTTGATTACTAATTCAAGTTCATTACTTGAATCAGTCTATCAGATTTTCTATTTCTCCCTGTTTTAGTTTTGGAAGATTGTATAGTTATAGGCATTTATCCATTTTTCTAGGTGGTCCAGTTTGTTGGCATGTAATTTTCCATAGTATTCTCTCATAATCCTTTGAATTTCCTTTTTTTAAGGTTGTTTGGTTGGTTTATTTATTCATTTATTCATTCCTTCATTTATGATGGGGAGGAGCGGAGGGACAGAGAGAAAGTCTTAAGCAGACTCCATGCTGAGCATGGAGCCCAGCATGGGGCTCAATCTTATGATCCTGAGATCACGACCTGAGCCAAAACCAAGAGTCAGACCCTTAACCAACTGTACCACCCAGGCGCCCCTAATCCTTTGTTTTCCTATGGTGTCAATTATTACTTCTACTCTCTCATTTGATTGTATTTATTTGGGTCCTTTCTCTTAATTTATTGATGAGTCTAGCTAAAAGTTTGTCAATTCTGTTATTCTTTTCAAAGAACCAGCTCCTAGTTCATTGATCTTTCTTTCTTTTTCTTTCTTTCTTTCTTTCTTTCTTTCTTTCTTTCTTTCTTTCTTTCTTTCTTTTTTTCCTTCTTTCTTTCCTTCTTTCTTTCCTTCTTTCTTTCTTTCTTTCTTTCTTTCTTTCTTTCTTTCTTTCTTTCTTTCTTTCTTTTTTAGCTTCTACTCATTTACTGCTGCTCTGATCTTTACTATTTACCGTCTTCTACTCACTTTAGGCTTTGTTTGTTCTTTTTCTAGTTCAAGTGTAAGGTTAGATTGTTTATTTCAGGTTTTTTTCTTGTTTTTTGAGGTAGGCCTATGTTGCCAAATACTTCCCTCCTACAACTGTGTTCACTGTGTTCCAGAGATTTGGGACCACTGAGTCCTTGTTTTCATTTGCTCTCATGTATTTTTTTATTTCTTCTTTGACTGCTTCATTGCCCATTGGTAGTTTATCATCATGTTGTTTAGTTTCCACATGTTCCTGGTTTTTTTTTTTATTTCCAATTATTTTCTTATGATTTATTCCTAGTTTCATAACATTGTGGTCAGGAAAGATGCATGATATGATTTCAAGCTTCTTAAATTTGAGGTTTGTTTTATGGCCTAATATGTGATCTATTCTGGATAATGTTCCATGTGCATTTGAAAAGAATGTGTATTCTCTTGTTTGTGGAGGGAATCTTCTGTTTATATTTGTTATGTCAGCCTGGTCCAATGTGTTATTCAAAAACATTATTTCCTTGTTGATTTTCCATCTAGATGATCTATCCATTGATGCTAGTGAATTGTTAGTGTTTCCAAATTATTGTATTACCATCAGTTTCTCTCTTAATGTCCATTAATATCTGCTTTATGTATTTAGGTGTTCCAGTGTTGTACTTAGGCCATTTATATTTAGAGTAATTATTGATAGGTATGTGCTTATTGACAATTTTAAAATTTGCTTTTTGGGTTTTTCGTAGTTCTTTGTTCCTTTATTCTTCTCTTGCTCTTTTTTTTATGATCAATGAGTATCTGTAGTGTTTCTTTGGCCATCTTTCTCATTATTTTTTATAGGTTTGTGGTTTGCATAAGGTTCATATATAACATCTTAAGTAAATAGCAGTCCATATTAATTTAGTGGTCATTCAAGCTCAAAAACATTCTGAAAAGGAAAGAAAGAAAAATAACTGAAAAAGAAGAAATCTTCTTTCTTTGCTCCCCTTTTTTTATTCCCTTCTCCACAGTTTATATATATATATATTCATATTTTACATCTTTTTATTAATATTTTTCTTATATCTAATCATGGCTACTTCTTTTCCACTTAAAGAAGTAGCCTTAACATTTTGTGTTAGGCTTGTTTGGTGGTGATAAACTCCTTTATATTTTATTTGTCTGGGAAACTCTTTATCTCCCTTTCAAATCTGAATAACGACCTTGCTGGGGAAGTATTCTTGGTTGTAGGGTTTTTTTTCTTTCAGCATTTTGAATATGTCATGCCACTCCTTTCTGGTTAACTTTTATGTTTCTCTCTCACTGTTTTTAAGATTCTCTCTTTATTTTCTACCTTTGACATTTTAATTATTATGTGCTATGATGTGGACCTCCTTGGGTTTATCTTGTTTGGAACTTTCTGTGTTTCTTGGACTTTAATGTCTATTTCCCCTTCCGAGGTTAGGGAAGTTTTCAGTTATTATTCAAATGAAGTTTTTACACCTTTCTCTCTCTCTTCTTTTTCTGAGACTCCTATAATGTGAATGTTTGTTCACTCAATGTCCAAGAAATCTCTTAATCTAGCCTCATTTTTAAAAATTCTTTTCTCTTTTTGCTGTTTTTCTTATGTGCTTTCCATTACCCTATCTCCCAGATGGCTGATACTTTTTTCTGCATCCTCTCATCTACTGTTGATTCCATATAGTGTTTTTTATTTTATTTATTTATTTTTTAATTTTACATGTTGTATTCTTCAGCTCTGATTGGTTCTTTTTAATATTATCTATCTCTTTATTGAAGGTCTCACTGAGTTCTTCCATTCTTTTCTGTAAACCAGTATCTTTATGATCATTAATTTAAATTCTCTATCAGGCATTTTGTTTATCTCTGTTTCATTTAGCATTTTTTTTGTTTTGTTTTTTAGGTTTTTTTCTTGTTCTTTCTTTTTTTTTTCTTTAAAGATTTTTATTTATTTATTCAACAGAGAGAGACAGCTAGTGAGAGAGGGGGGAGTGGGAAAGGAAGAAGCAGGCTTCCAGTAGAGGAGCCTGATGTGGGGCTCGATCCCATAATGTTGGGATCACGCCCTGAGCCGAAGGCAGACACTTAACAACTGAGCCACCCAGGCACCCCTCTTGTTCTTTCTTTCGAAGCATGTTATTCTGTCTTCCCATTTTGTTTGACTTTCTGTTTGGGCAAAACGACTACTTGTCCTAAAGTTGAACAAATGGTCCTGTGTACATGTTCCTTTTGTAATCTGTGAATGCTTGGTGAGTTTTGCTGGTTGGTTGGAGTTGTAGCTGTAAATGATAGTTATTCTTTTAAACCATGGCTTTTTCTAGAAAGAATAAAGGGGAAAATAATAAGAAAGGAAAAAGGAAAATAATAAATGGAAAAAAGAGGAAAGAAAAAATGAGAAAAAGGAAAGAAAAAAAGAGAAAAGAAAAAAGCAAAGAAAAAATAAAAACAAAACCAAACAAGGCAAATTTTTAAAAACTAAAAAAAGTAGTAACAATATAATAAATATTTTTTAAAGAGCAAACACAAATCCACAACTTTTTTTCTGTGCTCAGCGCTACATGGTGACTGGTGTGGGTTTCTGGACCCTGGGTTCCCTGAGGTTGCCAGTTCACTGTTGAGCTGGACCCTACTTCAGTCCGGACTTTTATTGTTGGGAGAGAGAGAATGTTCCCTCAGTTCCCTGACACTCTTAAAGTGATGCTTTTGTTCCTGTGCCCCAGTCCTGTGCCCAGAACCGTTGTGGGCCTGTGGACACTGGGCTCACTGAAGTCACAACCTCACTGAGATGACTGGACACACCTGGTATTTAGACCCTGCTCTGGTCTAGGCTTTTAAGTTGGGATGGGAATGTGAACCATGTCATTCTCCAGTCCCTCCGACCTAGAGAGCATTCAATAGCTCCCCTGGTGCTTAGAGGAGTTCTAGTGTTGTCCTTTCTATATTGCTAGTTGCTCTTTTAAACCACTACTCTGTTTCTGTGCCCATGGACAGAGGGTTCTGTTCTTGGTCCCTCAGTACTGTCCCTCCCCATTGAGGTTCACAGCATGAGGGGTGGGGATTCCCTTCCTTACCGTGTCTCCATCTCTTTGCTGTTCTCTTGCTGCTCATCTCTTTAGCTGTTCAGTAGCTTTTCAGTCAGCCCTCAGTTCTTCAGGAGCAACTGTTCTATTAATAGGTGTAATTTAGTGTGTTCCATGGAAGAGGAGAGTTCAGGGTCTTCCTATGTCACCATCTTGAACTGGAACCAGGAAGCAACTTTTCAGATGAATTAAGTATACCTTTGCTAAATGGAATGAATATCACATTTTCTAAATGAGAAAATTAAATGAATCTATAGGGTCCTTGAACTTAGACATGCACTTCTGTTCTTGGAAAACATTTTTATACTTCAGTAATAGCCTGGCTTTTGCAAAGTACTTAACATTCAGGGGTCACTTGAAGGTTTTCATTGAAAATCATCTGGAGGTGAGTTGTATATCATAATTGCTTTTGCTCTACCAAAGGAAGTTATAGCTTTATTCAACAGTAACATTTGACTGAGATTGATCATAAATTCCTACATATCCGCAATATCAAACTTGGAGAATAGCCATAAATTTCCTTAAGTTTCTATGGCAATCCAGTTTTCTATGATAAGAATTGTTTCTAACACTGAGAATGATAGAATTAAGACATCACCTACTTATTCATTTCATTTCTGGCAAAATACTTCTATAACCATCTTAGAATAACAACACTATCATGAACAATATTATTATCATAGACAGGGTTTTTGATTTTTGGGGTTTCTTTTGTAATTTCTATTATTCTAGAGCTATGTTACACTGTGAATGTGAACTCACCGTACTATCTTTTAAAGTTATCTGGGATGGTCCTTTTCTGTTTGTGTTTTTGTCACCAACTAAATAAACATTTAAATTATTTTATTCTTATTTTTTGAGCTGGACTTATATTCAATGTCTTATAATGATATATAAAATTTATATGACTCTAAAATTTTAAAAAAGTGGTATAGTTAATTTAATCTAGCTTGATTGCTTATTCCCTGAACACATTCTATCTCTCTCTCATAAGTAACACTTTTTTAATGTAATAGTTTATTGTTTTATTAATATTCATGTATATGCATATCTATATATTTTTCCTTTTATTTATATGTGTGTGTACTCTTTCTTTTTTTTTTTAAGATTTTGTTTTATTTATTTGACAGAGACAGCCAGCGAGAGAGGGAACACAAGCAGGGGGAGTGGGAGAGGAAGAAGCAGGCTTCCAGCGGAGGAGCCTGATGTGGGGCTCGATCCCAGAATGCTGGGATCATGCCCTGAGCCAAAGGCAGACGCTTAACTACTGCACCACCCAGGCGCCCCGTGTGTACTCTTTCTTAAAATTTAGTATACTATATGTACTTTTCTTCTATTAAGTGAAGTTGTTTCTTCACTTAATATAACTGAAGATAACTCTACAGTAATACAGTAATGGGTAAAGATACTCATCTTTCTTTTTTTTTTCATTTCAATTATTATTCACTTGAGGATGTGCCAACATTTAATCAACCAGGCCACTATTGAAGCATATTTAAGTGATTACTTATCTTTTATAATTAAAATGCCAAAAATCCCTTGAAGTGGGATTTCCAGGTCAAAAATAAATGCTAATATGATTTTCTTCAATTTTTTATTGTAGTAAAATACACATAACATACAATTTACCATCTTAACCATTTCTAAGTATACAGTTTAGTGATATTAAATTCATTCATAAGGTTGTATCTAGAACTTTTTTCATTTTATAAAACCGAAATTCTATTCCCATCAAGGAATAATTCCATATTCTCTTCTTCTCCATAACCCCTAAAATACACAATTCTCCCTACTGTCTCTGTGATTGTGACTAAATACTTTATATAAGTATAATAATGCAGTATTTGTCTTTTTTATGACTAGCTTATTTCATTTATCATATTGTCCTCCAAGTATAGCCTGTGTCAGCCTTTCACTATCAATTTATTTGTGTCTTGGAATCTAAAGTGAGTCTCTTGTAGACAGCATATAGCTGGATTGTTGTTTTTCTTAATCCATTTGTCTGTCTTTAAGTGGAGAGTTTAATTAATTTACATTTAAAGTCATTACTGATAAGGAGGGACTTCTGTCATCTAGCTATTTTTTTTTTCCATATATCTTACAGCTTTCTCATCCCTCATTTCCTTCCGTACTATCTTCTTTTGTGTTTTGTTGATTTTTGTATAATTTAAATTCCTTTCTTATTTCCTTTTGTGTATATGCTATAACTCTTTCCTTTGTTTTCATCATGGGAATTATATTTGAATCCTAAAGTCATAGCACTCTAACTTGAATTTATGCCAGTTTAACTTTAATAACATACAAAACTCTGTTCTTTTCCAACTCAGTCCTCACCCTTTTAGGTTGTTCATGTAACAAAATTACATGTTTATACCTTATGTGCCTGAGAAAATAAATTAATAATTCTTTTACATTTCTTAATCTCTTACATTATGTAGAAACCACAAAGTGGACTTACAGGCCATTGTCACTATAATACTAGCTTTTATAAGTGCCCAAATAGTTACCTTTCCTGAGATCTTTACTTCTATCCAATGCTTCATGTTATCACCTACTGTCCTCACATTGTAACCCACAGACTCCCTTGATATTTCTTGCAGTGCTGGTCTTAGTGGTAATGAACTCCCTCAGCATTCATCTGGGAATGTCTTAATTTCTCTGGCACTTTAGCAGGACAGTTTTGCCAGATATAGGATTCTTTTTTGACATTTTGCTGTCCTTTAGCACTTTGAATATATAGGGCCATTCTCTTCTGGCCTCCAAGGTTTCTGATAGCAAAAAGGCTGATAATTTTATTGAACATTCTTCGTATTCGATGAGTCACTTCTCTCTAGCTACTTTCCAGATTCTTCCCTTGTCTTTGTCTTTTGAGTTAGATTATCAAGTGCCTTGGTGTGTCTTCAAATTCATCTTACATGTATTTTATTGAGCTTTTTGGATCTATATCTCTATCTCTCATCAAACTTTGACAATTTCCAGACATTATGTTTTTAAAACATTCTCTCTGCCCCCTTCTCTCTCTTTTCTCCTTTTGAGACTTCCACAATGTGTGTGTTAGTCTTAATAGTACCCTACAGGTCAATTAGGCACTGTTCTCTTTTGTTTAATCTTTTTTTTTTTCTTTCCATTACTCACACACAATAATTTCCATTGCTCTATCTTCAGTTTATTGATTCCTTCTTCTGACTGCTCAATCTGTTTTTGAACCTCTCTAGTAAACTTTTCATTTCAGTATTGTCCTTTTCAGCTCCAGAATTACTTATAGTTCCTTTTTAGGTTTTCTATCTCTTTATTGGTATTTCCATTTTGGTCATCATCAGTTTCTTGACTTTCTCTGTACCTATTTTTAGTTCCTTGAGCATCTTTAATACTGTTGTTTTAACATCTTTGCCTAGTAGGTCATCAATCAGTTGTTTTTCAGGGGTAATTAGTATTGATTTGGTCTTTTTTTTTTTCCCCTCTGAATCATACCTTTCTGTTTTTATATAGGCTGTGTGTTGTTGAAAATTGGACATTTGAATCTAATAATGTGGTAATTCTGGAAATCAGAATTTTTCACTTTCCCAGGGTTTACTGGTTTTTGTTTCTATTTTTTGTTGATTATTTTTAACAGTTGTAGTCTGTCTCTGTGCTGAGGACTAATCTGAACTGTAAATACTTAAAATCTTCTGAAATAATTTCTGAACCTATGCCTTCCCTTGGGTATGCATGGTGACTTTCTAATTTCCCCTCATGTATAGTTGCTTTTGGATGTCCTACTCTTTAATGCCTGGCTTCTACAGGGGGAAAAAAAGAGAAAAACAAAAGGGGTAAAAAAGGTTGCTGGCCTTTCAAATCTCCTGGAAATTAATTCAGCCTAAGTGGAGGGGCTTACAACAATGGGAACAATGGGTGTGTGTGTGTGTGTGTGTGTGTGTGTGAGACAATGATAGTCGCTTGCACCTTTGTGATGAGAAACAGAAATCGCCTGTGAGAGCACAGATGTCTGTTATTTGAAGGACACGGTCGTTTTTGCCCAGCCTTGCTGCCAGCAACAGTGCATAAGCATCTCTAGGAACATGGGCCCAGCCCCCTGCCAAGTGACGAACGGGTGGGGGATGGGTAGCCGCTACTGTGCTAAGAGCAGCAATTGATAGGAATTAATCATATTTTACTGTCCAAGCCTTACTCTGGAATTTGGAAGACTATAATAGACTCCAGAGTTCTAAAATAGTTACATCAGACAGATTTTGCCAATTGTTGTCTACATGAAATGAGAGATTCCTAATGCTTCCTACTTTGCCATCTTCTCAGAATTCCCCAATACTCACATCATTTTCATGGACTATGCCAAATTTTCCATCGTAGGTTTTATAACACTCTTTTAATAATACCAGAAATGTCTGAAAGTGCATGTTTTCTCACAGGCTCACCAATAGAGTATGGTGTCCACTTTGGACCATTGCTAATCTAACAAATAGGAAGTGGAATCTCAGTTTAATCTCAAATTTAATTTGTATTTTTCTTCTTGGGTATTAAGGTGAGCATCTTTGTACATGGTCAAGAGTCGTTTCTTTCTCTTTCTATGAATGTTTTTTATCCTCTAGCCCAATCTTTTTTAATGTATTGCTGGTCTTTTTCTTTCCTAATTTGTAAATCTACATATGTTGGGGATATGAACATTTTGTGTCTGTTGTTAATTGCAAATATTTTCCCTAGTTTGTCACTTGTAGTTTTACTTTGTTTATTGTGTCTTGCCAAGCTATTTTGTAATGTCATCAAATTTATCTCTCTATTCCCTTATTGCTTCTTGATTTTGAGCCATAGTTAGGAGAGATATGCCCACTCTCACATTATAGTAGAATTCATCCATGTTTTCATGTATTATCAGCACTTATATTGTTTCATTGTTTATTATATATGATTATACTCTCCATTTGGGGTTTACTCTAGTATAAAATATTGATGCAGTTTGATCATTTTCTGTATGGCCGTTCTATTTGACAAATGCTAGTATTCAAAAATCCATTTTCCCTTACCATTTTGAGATTACTACTTTATCATATGCTAAATTGTCATGTGCAATATTTGACTATTTCTGGATTTTCGTGTCCATTTTACTGGCATTCAAATTCAGGTTGTCAGAGCCAGACATATCCCAAAATGGATTAATTTCTATTTTTTTATTTCCCCTCACATAGTACCCCAGGAGATTTTCTCTTCTTGTCTCAGTGTTGAAGCAAAGGAAGAATAGAAATTAATCCATTTTGGGATATGTCTGGCTCTGACAACCTGAATTTGAATGCAAGCTCTGTTTTACATTGTCTCTTCGGTCTTGGACAAATTATTGAATATCCCGAAGTCGCCAAGCCCTTCTCTGTAAAATGGGAATGATTTATAGACTTATTGATGATTATCTGCATAAAGCATTTAGTAAACAGTAGGCTTTAATAATTGGAAACGATAGTTATTTCATTCTTATGGCTATTGTGCCAAATGCATACATATACTCTGTAGTTATATAATTTGACTTCTAATTATTCTTCACTTTGAGAAAAAGAATGGCACATCATACGAAGGAAGATAATGCAATTGAAGGAAACTTCTACAGGAAGAAATGTATTTCAACTCACTAAAATGCCTGTACTTAAGAAATATCCTCTCTAGGCATTAAGAGTATCATCAATATATTTTTATTTAATATGATTGATATAATTAGCTAGATTCTTGCCTTAAGAAAAATACTTGCCCAGCTGGAACAGAATATGTTCATTTTAATTTTGAAGGAGCTTGATATTTGGTACGAATTACTAGTCTTTGTTTATTACAAGATACGGTGAAAGACCATGCAGGCTATAATTAAGATTTATGCACCATTAAAACACAATTTTATACTTCAAAATTTGCTCTCCTTACACTTAATATCTCTTTTCATGTGTTGATGTTTCAAATTAATTAAAGAGCTCTCCTAATAAAAGATATTTGGAAAATCATCCAAATAAGAAATACTTTCCATCTTCTTACTCATAAGCTAATTAATTGGATACCACATTTGTGTCTCCTTTCCCTAGACTGCATAATTTTGAAAGTTAATTTACTAATGAAATTGTGATTCTGTTCCTCAGTTAATGAAGGGAAATAGTTATAGCACACACACACATATTATGTATTGTTCTCAGTTATGTACTGAAATCTCAATGTCTTTCAGGGACTCCTGAGGATTACCCGCGATTTTTCCATATGCATCCTAAGACTGCAGAACTTAGTCTCCTGGAGCCAGTAAACAGAGACTTTCACCAGAAATTTGATTTGGTTATTAAGGTAAATTAAACTAATTTCTTATTTATTTGTGTTTATAAACTGCTAATCAAAGAAACCTGTAGTGGCTATTGTAGGCACTTTTATGTTATAAAAAATTAAAATTAATCTGACAACGATGTTTAAAAAAGTGAAGTGCACTGCTTTAATACATTATGTTGCCTTTCTTTAAGACAACGGTTTATGTTATGATGTAATTCAATTACTGACTATTTTTATGTGTAATAAATGCCCTGGCCAAATGTATATAATGCTACATAATATAACTTTGTTACATTTTCTAACATTTATTTTTTTTCTTGCTAAAAGGAATCAATTTTTGACCACAAAAGCTAGTCCTGAATATATTTTAAATGTGCATGAATCTATATATTTTTTATTTTAATATCATATTATGTTTTAAAATATTATCTGTCTTTCTAACAAAAAGAAAAGATCTTACCTGTCCAGAAATTCTTTCAAGATATGCCTCATTATTTTCTTTATTTTGAAAAATGATGCAGTCTGGAAAAATTATCAAAGCTAGGGGAATCCATTTGGTATTACAATTACAGTTAAATAATATCTACTGTGTTGTAATAAAATCATTTAAGAGATACTGTACAAACCAGGATGATCTGTCAATTAATTCTGATAGACTTTGCTGAGCAGGTAAGATTTGAGCTGGACAGTGAAGGAATAATGGCAATTTATGGAGTAGAGACGAGGGTGGGAGCAGGTAATAGAACAGATCCGAGCAAGGGCATTGAGTAAGTCTGGTATGTATCATATGACTTTCTCATAGCTACACAGATAGAACAATAGCTATCCAAGTACAGCCAGAGGGTATTTTCTTTTTAATTTAAAAGTATTAAAGGAAGAGGAAGTAAGATAAGGAAGCTTACTGAGCACATCCAAGTTATTTAAGTACATTTTTCATTGAATTAGAACCATAATCTTGGTAGTAAGCTCACTGATAACAAATGTGGAAAGTAAAGCTCAGACAGGGTAAGGGACTGGCTCAGAGTTACCTCCCTGAGAAGCAGCAGAACTGAGATTCAAACTTAGGTTTATCTAAGTGAGGGCCGTACCCTTTTCACTTCACCAAGATGCAGCTGATTAGAAATGATTGTCTCATTTAACTCTCTATTGGTACAACTGCAAACAATAACATGCAGACATACATTGAATTTTAGCTCAAGTTAGGACATATTTTGTGAACACCAATCATGTTACACATAACAGATCCTGAGATTGCTCGGTCGTCCCTTGTCCTTGAATAACTTGTGGTCTCTAAGGGTAAAGAGCCCTACACGCTGATAAATCAAATATGTCACATCAACTGCTAACAGGAGGACAACTAAAAAGTGCTGGAAAGGTATAGAATTGGGACAAATAAATTAATCTGGGGATTCTGGGAAGGTGTTCTGGAGATTACCACAAGCTACATGTTGCTGTGTCAGAAGATTTTTGCCAATGAACAAAAAAAGGAAGTATGTTTGAACATCAGGAAAAGCAGAAGTAAAAACTAGGAGGTGTGTTACAGCAGGTTACAAACAGTTAATGGGGAAACAAGAGATAGGGTCAGACCAGGAGGAGAGCCTTAAGTAAGATTGCTTTTTCCTTCGATTTTATTCAGTAGGGGTTTGGGAGTCATTCAACAAAGACAGACTCCTTTTACCATTTGTATAAAATGGCCATGCATGAGATTTATCTTCTTACATTGACTATTTCAATTATCACGGAACTATATAAAACTCAAAAATATGTATCCATTGTCCGCTGTCGATCTCCGTGTAGCCCTGTGGTGCTGTTCTCCGTAGGAGCTAAGAAAGCTGACAAAGCACTGTTACCAAACTGCCTCTTTTCAACCCTGAAATCAATTACTTTCCTTTATTATCAAAATTAGTTGTCCTGGTGTACCCGGGTACGATGAAACTCAGCCCATCAATTACAGAAACAAAAATAAATTAGAACAGGCCATAGATAATTTTTTTATGTTTTAATAACACTTGGTATTATTAATGGAAGTTTTAACAGACATTATTAGATTTAAATTACTGTGTTTTGTGTGCAGTCAAGGGGATAATAAGCAAAGGTATCAATCTATAAGAATAATAATGTGCCACCTGCTTGAATAATAGCTGAATATTGTGGCTTTGTATAGGGATCTGTTGAAGTGCTACAATCTGGCAGTTCTCTGTAGTGAGTCTTTCAACATCTTCCCTTTTTCTTATTTCAATAATGCTTCATTTGTCATTTGCCATAAAAGTTTTTATTGGATTTGATCCCAATTTCTGTTTCGGGAGCTAAGGAAAAATAAAATAAAATGAAATGTTTTCTCCTAGACTTTGAAAATTCTGCTTTAGAAAGCTATATGCACATTTAACAGCTGTGAAGCATCATGGTTAAGAGATTTACCATCTTTATTTCATTCGGTTCAGCGAGGGATTTATTCAAGATGCTGACAAAAATGTAAAGGTGAAATTAGGAAAACACAATGGAGTAGTACACCAACTTTAGAATATTAAAGGATTGAAATGAGTCCAATTAAAAAGAGGAAAGGATTTTCCATTTCAAAACACTGTCTCAATTTTAAATGATGGTAATCTCTTAGGCATTCTGAAAATGAAATACACATTGTGAAGAAGAATCATACATTTGGTTTGCCTGGGACGGTTCATATGCATGCCTGTTGTCTTTGTATAATTATTCGTAATATCTCTTTCTCTCTCAAAACTGTCCCAGTTTGGATGAAAAGTTGTGTGATACCATAGTTACAAAGCAAAAAGCAACAAGGAGATAGGAATATGAAAGCATATTTTATTTTTTGGGTGATAATGAATCAGTTCATGCATGGAGTATCTATCACAAAGCCCAGAAAATTCACTTTTATTATTTTCACTGCAGTATTTTTTTTAAAAATATTATTAATTGATATATTTATGCTCTGGACAAGTGGATAAATTATTAATAATTCACTGTCTCACAGTTGCTCAAACATAATTGTGTTTTTTTATCCAAATCCCATGGATTAACAGCTACAGCAAGGCTCACAGACATGATCGCGTCACAGTCTCTCTGATTTGTACGTTGTTACCGCCGGCCTATGGATGCCGTATCACAGGCTGAGCTGCAGTCCCTTGTCTTTCCACACCATGGGCATGTTAACCTAAGCCCTCATCAGCCACTCTGCACACTCTGTCCAGCCAGCCTGAAGCACCCACCGTCCTCTCTATCTGCCATCTTCTCTCTGGCCTCCAGGTATCTGTGGATGCTGCCCCGCCACCTGAGTCACCCCTTCTTTTGCTACTGGGCACTCTGGTTCACACTGAGGCCTCAGAGGCTAAGACACTTGCTCCGGAAAGGTCTGGCCACAGCTCAGAAGCTTCTCCTCACATCCCACTTGTGTCTATCGTGGCTCTAACTGCCCCACACTCAGTTTTCCTGTGTATTTTCTCTTGACTTTTACAATTGGGCAGAGGGTAATATATTTCTTTACACTGTGGCTCAAGCCCCAACCCCATCCATGTCTAGTGCATAGAAGGTGCTCAAGAAATATTTGTTGCGATGGTTTTCTCCCTGGCCCAGTCAAACTTCAAAAGCAGCTGGATCTGTGTACCCACAACTTCACTGTATTTAAATACCTATCTTCAAAAGTGTGTGTTTTTGATATGACTTCATCTTGTCTGTCCAGAATAAAGATGCAGTAAACTTCTCAAATAAATTTAGCCCCTGGAAAAAAAGGACAGACGTATGCAAAGGCAGAGTTTAAAGATGTTGATGACTATACTAAACAAACAGACCATCCTTCTAAAGGAAAGATGTAATTTGACGGACACTGAGCCGTGGAATTGAAACTGGCGAGCTTGAATATTGGTGCTGATGTGATGGTGATCCTGGCAAGTTACTTTGCTCTGGTCATTTGATAAGACAAGAAAGTCTCGAGGTCTGAGAGAACCGCTAGCATACTCGTGAATTTCTCATGCCACAACCCCAGAAAGCGCTTGGCCTCTATGACATCAATGATACTTTACTTCACAGGGACTACTGGAGTGCTCAGAGCCACTGTTTTTAAGGCATACGGCGTTTGTTAGTTTTCAGTTTGCCAAGTCCTTGGAGTGCTTAAGTATTGCCTGAGACTTCGCGTGGTGCAGGAGAGACAGAAATGCATGACAGCCCCACCTCAAGGAAATCGCCAGTATGGAAAGGATGCTTTTAGGCTTATTTCCTTCCTGATGTCCACATAGGTATTTCCAGTTACCCGCTGGATAACCAGTCCTAGCATTATGCACTTGTGTCACGTTAAAAATGCAGGCAACTCATGGTGCCTGGGTGGCTCAGTCAGTAAAGCGTCTGCCTTCAGCTCAGTTCATGATCTCAGGGTCCTGGGATCAAGTCCTGCATCAGGCTCCTTTCTCAGTGAGGAGCCTGCTTCTCCTTCTGCTGCAACCCTGCTTGTGCTCTCTCTCTCCCTCTACACTTCTTAAAACCTGAAAGCTTCTACTCCTGCTTTTCTCTTTGCATCAAGACCATGCAGTTGGCCAGTCACCCAAGCCAGGAGACACGGGTTACCCAGGCAGCTGCTCCCGTGCAGTCCTTGTCAGGTCCTCTCCACATAGCTCTGGAGTTTCTCCCCAAACCCCCTTCCCATGGCAGCCCTCTAGTGCCCCTGTCACAGGCCACCATCTCACACAAGTGATCTCTCAAACCTTAGCTTCTTCTCCTCGAATCCTCCGTCTCGTTGCCAACAAAGTATCCCTAAAACAAAACTAGACCCTGCTGCTCCAGGTTGCCTTCAAGACACTGGACCATTTACCCGCCACATGGATTTCCCATGAGGACTCCATTGATCCGAAAGATCACAGGGGCCAGGAGCCGACAGATGGAGCTGAAAGCCACAGACTGTAAGCCATCATGTCTCAAAATATAAAGGGTTGCGTCTCCCATGCAAATGAAACAACTATCAAAATCAGTCAAGTCTGCTAAGGAGACTGTGAAGTGCAGGTTACTGTTCTTTCTGCTGTCAGTCTATCAAGAAAGAAGAAAGAAAGAAAAGAAGAAAGAAAGAAAGAAAGAAAGAAAGAAAGAAAGAAAGAAAGAAAGAAAAGAAAGAAAGAAAGAAAGAAAGAAAGGAAAGAAAGAAAGAAAGAAGAAAGAAAGGAGGGAGGAAGGAAAGAAAGAGAAAGAAAGAAAGAAAGAAAGAAAGAAAGAAAGAAAGAAAGAAAGAAGAAAGAAAGAAGAAAGAAAGAAGAGGGAAGAAAGGCATGCATACTCCCTCTAGGAAGGATTGAGTAAGAACCTCCAGTGAGCCAGGGTCAGGACAGAAAAACTCAGAGCTGATGTTTCTATCCACAGCAGGCAAGACAAATGCTATGGTTGGAAATATTCTAGCCACCTGTTCTTTCCCTGTCCTTATGGATTCCTGCTTCAAGAATGGGAAACAGACATGCCCCACATCTCCATTCAGCAGGTCAATGGAGAATAAACTCTGTCTGCCCTCTTAGCAGAATCTCTAAGGTGAGGAAGCCCAAGTTCATTAAGAGCCAAAGTTCTTTATACATTTTAAAGAAATCATTTCACGTAAATTTCAGGCATTAGTTCTTATTCATAATGAAACATCAATCTCTCCATGGATTTCTTAAGAAATAACGCACTTTCAGAAATCCATCAACACATCTGATACATGCTCATCTTTTATTTTAATTTTATGCTCCTTTTTTTTTAATTTATCAGATTAACACATAAAACATTATTTTTGTTCCTCAAAACAACACTGCAGACTTGTGTATATCTTCCTGGCATTCCACATGTCTAAAAATTCTCAGTATGAGGCTGAATGAATTGACTAATACGTCAGTTATGGAAATGAATAAAAGGAAAGAATGTATCATCTCCTCTTCTCTCATGTTGTTATTCATCCAGCTGGTTTAGAAGAGAAATAGAATATAGCAGTTGAATATTGCAGCTCTCCAAATGTGCAAGCTGACAAAAGACACACAGAGGTGATATTTTAGTTGGCCTCCTTCCTTCCTTACAAGGTGACCTGCGGCTGCTTAAAGGAAGAAAAGCAATTTATCCATTCTGCTCACAGTGTCTTGATTTTGGCGAGGCCCTCTTGTCTGCAAAGGTCATTGTAGGAGTACAACAGCAAGTCCAAATACTGTGAAATGTTCAATTGGAGCCACTTTCTAAACAGCCCTGGCCATCCATCCCTCCCCACTACACCCCTTCACATGCATCGACTTCCGCCACCCTCCTGCACAACAGTTCCCAAGGGGTCTTCGGAAACCTCTTGGCTGTTGCATGGAAAATTTAGATATACTCTAACAACTTGTAAGCTAGATAGGTCTGCTCACTATTTTTTCTCAAGAATAAGCTAGTACATTGGAGAAACACTAAACTCTCACTCTTCTTAGCTTCCAGGCTCTGAAAAATATCCCACTTGTAGATCAGGGGTTTTTTTGGGTACTGATGATTTTTTGAAATTCAAATATTCCAAGATGGACTTTTCTAGTCCACCAATTCACATAAGGCACTTCAATGGGGTTTTCTCCTGGTTGAGAGAAAACTTAGTGGGAACAGGATCCGAACCCTGCATGGGCCTTTGTTGGTTGGGGAGGCAGATGGCAGGGCAAAATCAGGGAGATAAAACAGAAGTATTCCAGAGTAAAGTGACTACTTCATCACCATCATAATTCTGTCTCTGGCTGGCCTTGCTATTTATAGCCAAAATGATTGCCATGTTCAAAACACCAGCCGACGAGCCCAACATATCTGTGATTAGCACGGGTTTTCTGAGACTTTGTCTTCCCCAGAGTGACTGGGTTGTTCTATAAATCATTCAAAAGTGCTTTAGTCATTCTGGCGTCATTTCATATCTCAAACACTAAGGAAAGAGAAAGATTTTTATTATTGAAAGATATACAGGAACTTTGAAGATTCAGTACAATAAATTTTAAACAGAATGGGCATCTTCAAGTGAGGGTAAAATATACTTCACTTTATTAAAAATATTCCTTTGGTGGGAAATGTGTCAGTATGATTTTGTTGTCATATTATGAACCCTTGTTAGGTATGTTCTGTCTATATTCTCTCTAGTAAAGATGTTTTTTCTTTTTTGTCAAACAGAAAATTTATTTATTTCATCCAAGAATGTACTTCTTTGCTATATTTGTGATATTACAAATAAACCACTTGCGTGATATACACACTGATTTTTTGTATTTTATCTGATAAATTTTAGTATGGTTTTATAAGTTCTCAGATATTTTCAGTCACTGTTATAAGTACACTTGCTGTCAAAATCTTTAGGCATCTTTAATTCGTTAGAGTGAGTTTAAGTAAAGAATGTTTCTGTAGATTTAAAGCACTTTCATTTTATAAGAAGGGCCAAGAAGCGATGGAATACACTTATTTTTAATTATTAATTAGTTGGTAATATTAATATAATCTTTGACCCAGGGAACAGAGGCTTGCCACAGACATCTCTCCTGAAGACATTTCAAAAGAAAAATGTACACATGTAGAAAGGAAATGTAATCTATTGTCAGTTACTAAGGCTCTGGCCCCAAATCCCTTGTAGGTCTTTGGTGAGCTGAGCAGGATCCTACAGAGAGCTCCCTTATACAGGTGAGGTTCCTGCACTTTTATTTTCAACTGTTCAGTCCAACTGAAACTTAAAACTTCGCTAAAAGCTGAAAAAGTAGCAAATACTTGCAGAGGAGATTGAAGCAATGTTGGCCTACACTGTACCAGCTTCCTAGGAGCCTGAGCCAGGGAAGACGAAGTGCCAGACATACTGGTTCCCAAAGGGCATCGGGCTGGACATATCACGATCACCAGATGCACTTGTTTCTGAAAGGCAGATTTCAGGGCTCCCCCCACTGAATCAAGATGCCCACGTGCCTTTCCAGGGCGTTAAAGTGTGAGAGCTCACCATGTATTAATGTCATTTGGAACCCGGGATGGTGGGGTAAAATTAAAATAATAATTAAAGAAACAGACAAATACGGGGCGCCTGGGTAGCGCAGTCGTTAAGCGTCTGCCTTCGGCTCAGGGTGTGATCCCAGCGTTTCAGGATTGAGCCCCACATCGGGCTCCTCTGCTGGGAGCCTGCTTCTTCCTCTCCCACTCCCCTGCTGTGTTCCCTCTCTTGCTGGCTGTCTCTGTGTCACATAAATAAATAAAATCCTTAAAAAAAAAAAAAGAAAGAAAGAAACAGACAAATAAATACCGATCAGAAAGCCTGATGGAGCCCCTAGGAATGTGCCTTCACAGGGACCTCACGCGAGACATGGAGGCATCGGACAACGAGAAGGGGTTTAGAAACCACAGTGTTTGAGAAACAGTGGTGGAAAGTACAGAAGGTGAGGTCTTCTTCTGGAGCCTGCCTGTAATGAAATGATGGGTGGGAAGAGGCATGCATCCGTAATGCTTAAATATCCTTATAATGTTGGCTGTTCAGGTCACTTCCTAGATCAGACTTTATTAAGCTGCACCACTTGCCCTTGAGTGGCCATAAATTAGTTTACTACCTTACTATAAACTAGTGGCCATAAACTAGTTTATTAGCTCACTGTGGGAGGAGGAGGGGCCTACGTGCACATTTTAGGAGACCAAGTGTGTAAGTTTTCAGTAAACTTTTTATTGGAAACTGTCCACCTTGATGGATTTTCACAAACTGAGGCACCCAAATATCCAAAAAAAAGAAAGGGTGTTAAGAACGCCCAAGATGTCTCACCACCCTCTCCTGGCCACTACCCCTCACACATTCAAGAACCCCAACTGGATGATTGTAACAGTATAAATTACTTTTGTCTGTTTTAAATTGGTTTATTTTAAGATTGTATTTATTAATGTAATTAATTTATTTGAGAGAGAGGACACAAATTGGGGTGAGGAGAAGAAGGAGAGGGACGATGTGGGGCTCGATCTCACAACCCTGAGATCATGACCTGAGCCGAAGGCGGACGCTCAACCAACTGAGCCACCCAGGCGCCCTTAAAATTGTTTTTATAATCACGTTGAAGTATCGTATCTTGTATCAGAATCACAATAGTGTTGTACACCTTTCCTTTTGTTTGTTTGTTTGGTTGGTTTTTAGCTGGCTAACCTCGGAGGTGTATCTTCCACAACCATACACTTTGCACTTGTGAAAGAATGCAAAAACAATGTGTCATCAAGGGAACTTTCGGACTTTCATCAGCATTTGCTTTCAAATAAAAGTCCAAGTCATTTTTGTTTGAATCCCAAGGCAGGCATGTCTCAATGCCTGGCTCTTGGAAAGGTATAAACTAGTAAGATTGTTGACGCTAATAAATAAATTGGTTGAAAACGTGAGTAAGTAGATTTTAACGATCTAAATTGGTTAGGAAAAAATCAGTAGAACTTCTAATTAAAAAGAGAAAACGGAAGTATCAATTGAGACTTCCAGCAAAACTCTCCAAAGCAAACCCTCTTCCTCGGGTCTACTTGCAAGTTGCATTCAGAAGTGGGAAGAAGGGGTAGAGGTTGACGGAAGCCTGGGCCACGTGGGTATGCTGGGTTCTCGAGTCAGCTTTCTAAGAATGCAGATAAGCAGCCTGTGCTCAGCTGGGAGAGGCAGGCTTGAGAAATGGCATCCTTTAAACCTGAAGGCTTGCCCGAAGAGGAGTGTGGGGTCCAGGAGAGGGACCAAACCTGCGGAGTGAGAAGGACAGGAAGGTGAGCAAGCCTGGGAGAGATGGAAGTCCTTGAAGGCTTTGGTGAGAGAAGTGACCCAATCTGGTGATTCTGTCACGAAAGCACCAGCTCCCATGATGGGCGTGGGCTGCGCGGCAGGGTGGACACTGACACTGAAGTTAATATGATCCAGGGACAGATGGTGGTAGTGGGATCTGGGTGGTAACTGGGAAGGAGGTGAGACATAGTTAGATCCTGCTTGTATTTTAAAGTTCATAGTCAACAAAGTGTGTTCATGGATTAGCATGAGGTGTGCAAAGAAGCTGGGATGGAGGTGGGCTGAGCCCCTGGGAGAATGGGCTGCCATGAATCGGAAACAACCGCGGAGCGCAGAGCGGGTTTGTGAGGGTGAGAACTCCCGGCAGAGCTCTCATTGGAACTGTTTGTCGATGCCCACGCAGAGGTGTGAGGTGGGCATAGATGCAGGGGAGGTCAGCTGGGAGTCATGACGTTACTGGCATTTCTCAGGCAATGACATGAGGACGGTATCCACCGGGACCCGAGTGGGAGGAGGAGGAGACAGCCCAGCCTCCCTTCTGGGCCTCTCCAGCTGTCAGGAGTGGTGGCGAAGGGACAGATCAGCAAAGGAGAATGGGGAGACATGGGGAGTAAAGCCGGGAGGAGACCAAGAGAAAGCGTTCAAGGCAAGAGAAACAAAAAAAATGAACTTATGGGACTTTATCAGGATAAAAAGCTTCTGCACAGCCAAGGAAACAGTCAAAAAAACTAAGAGACACCACAGAATGGGAGAATATATTTGCAAAGGACACTACAGATAAAGGACTGGTATCCAAGATCTACAAAGAACNGTATCCAAGATCTACAAAGAACTTCTCAAACTCAATACACGAGAGACAAATAAACAAATCATAAAATGGGCAGAAGAAATGAACAGACACTTTTCCAATAAATGGCTAACAGACACATGAAAAAATGTTCAAAATCATTAGCCATCAGGGAAATTCAAATCAAAACCACACTGAGATACCACCTTACGCCAGTTAGAATGGCAAAGATAGACAAGGCAAGAAACAACAATTGTTGGAGAGGATGTGGAGAAAGGGGATCCCTCCTACATTGTTGGTGGGAATGCAAGTTGGTACAGCCACTCTGGAAAACAGTGTGGAGGTCCCTTAAAAAGTTAAAAATTGAACTACCCTATGACCCAGCCATTGCACTACTGGGTGTTTACCCCAAAGATACAGACGTAGTAAAGAGAAGGGCCATATGCACCCCAATGTTCATAGCTGCATTGTCCACAATAGCCAAATCATGGAAGGAGCCGAGATGCCCTTCAACAGATGACTGGATTAAGAAGCTGTGGTCCATATATACAATGGAATATTACTCAGCTATCAGAAAGAACGAATTCTCAACATTTGCTGCAACATGGACGGCACTGGAGGAGATAATGCTAAGTGAAATAAGTCAAGCAGAGAAAGACAATTATCATATGATTTCTCTCATCTATGGAACATAAGAACTAGGATGATCGGTAGGGGAAGAAAGGGATAAAGAAAAGGGGGGTAATCAGAAGGGGGAATGAAACATGAGAGACTATGGACTATGAGAAACAAACTGAAGACTTCAGAGGGGAGGGGGTGGGGGAATGGGATAGACTGGTGATGGGTAGTAAGGAGGGCACGTATTGCATGGTGCACTGGGTGTTATACGCAACTAATGAAGCATCGAACTTTACATCGGAATCCGGGGATGTACTGTATGGTGATTAACATAATATAATAAAATCATTAATAAAAAAATTAAAAAAAAAAGAGAAAGCGTTGTCTGGAAAGGCTAGTGAACAGTACTTGAAATGCTGAAGATAGGTCGCAGGGATAAGGCCTGAGAATAAATCCTGCTTTCATCAGCCTAGGTGTCCTGATGGTTTTGACAAGGACAGCTGTGTGAGGCCAGGGCAGAGCCTGACCGGGGTGGGCTGGGGACACCTGTGAGGAGAGACATCCACATCGATGAACACATGGGTGTGACAAGTGCGTCTTATGGTGCACCACAAAGGTCTCTTGACTGCCTAGGAGAAAATGATCTCTTTCTTCTTTCCTAGAATTCTTTTAAATGTGTTGATAATCTCTCCCATTTTCCCCTTCACCCCTAAATCCTTCTATGCACTTGAAAGGGTTCATATTAGAGATGGTGGGATTTGTGAAATTGCTTGCCACCCACCAGCAAGAAAAGTTATTTTGCATTCTCAGTCCTTGGATGCAGGGAGCAAAGGGATTATCAACACTTGCTTGTTTTAATATTTAAAAAGGAGTAGTTTGTCCCTTTCAGTGTCCTGCCCTCCAAAGTAACTAAATAGTGTGTTTTTCTTATACTTCTGCTTTCTTGGCTTTTGGTTTCATTACTGAAAATGGGACTCATGCCCAGAAATTCTCCGAACAAAACCTGGCTTTTTAAATATAATGTTTAACTTGTAACTACAAACTCTGTACATTCAAATAAAGTTTTTCTTTATGGGATGAAGTGATTTTTTTAAAAAAATCCCACTTGTTTCACTTGACCTGCTTTTTTTGTCCTCATCTCATTCACCACTGATTACAGGGGAACAGAATAAGTCAGATTTTTGAGAATTCTTATTTATGTTGTTTAGAAGAAGAGAGGATCGGATGACAGGTTTGATGCATGGTCTCACTGCAGAACGAAGTGTAGTAGTATTAATTTGTGTTAAGTGCTGTATTTTACCTCTAATTAATCTGGAGTATCTACATTATTAATATTCTTTCCTGCCACTAATTTCTTCCATCCGTCTTACATTTGGGTATTCATCGGCATTCTTGGAATTAGAGAACCATGTGGTGAATTTCCCTGTGTAACCTCTCAATCAAGACACCTGAGTGTGGGTGCTTTTCGGTCTGTTACACGTGATGTGGCCTTGAACTGAAAACTCATCCTTCTGTTTCTCCATCAACACAAAAGAATATGTTTTTGCATTAAGAGAGGGGTATACAAAACAGGATAGGGGTTAAGAATGTAGACCTTGGAGACAGATACCTGGTTAGCACCCTGAAGCACTCAATCAGACCAAGTATATAGTAGCAATCCAAACATATCAGCCATATGAATGACAAACTAATGCGAGGATTAACACAGAGTTTCACATGTTACTTTTAAAGATATGCAGAATTAGATTGTTCCCATAGATCTAATTTGAGGTTTATTTCCTTTTCATTGGACTACTTTGTTTTCATCCTGCAGATAATACATGTTTTCCCTGGCTTCACAGCTGGCAGTAAAAATTAACAACATATGAGCTGAATGTAAAACATAAGCTTCCTTCACTGTGATAAAATTTGGCTTTTTGTTTTTCTCTCTCCATCCATAAATTGTGTGTTGATGTGTGTTTATTGGGTGGGGGGTTGGGAGGGAACAAATGATAGATTTTAGGGCTTTTCATGACATCACTAGTACGTCCATATGGATAGGACATCATGGCTTTTGGAATGATTAGCTACAAAATAAAGGGAGAGAGAAAAGGTCCTGTTCAGAATGACTTGCATGTATGAACTGCTCCTGCTTTAATCAGATCACAGTTGCTGGGTTGGAACCCCATATGGACCAATTAGTTCCATCCAGTATAAAAGCAATGTTTTCTGGCCATAGACTCTGCGTCTCACCCCGATCGTCTGCGCCCAAGGAGCCTGCTGTGTGTCACAGAGGGGGCTCCTAGAAGAGCATCCGTGGCTCAGCACAAATTAATCACAACTGCTGGTTGCAGAAGGAGCTGCCCATGGTGTCAGCAGCACATATGGCTATGTGTGAGGAGAATATGTAATTCCAGAAAAGGCTACACATAGTTTCCGGATTGTTGTCCACAGTGAGGAGCGGGGCTCATAAACATTTTACTCCATGGACCACTCTGGCAGTCTGTTCCCAAAGAAAATTCACATGCATAAAATAAATGAGATAACATTATAGAGGGAATCTAATGCTTTGAGATAGAGTTATCAAAATATTTAAAAAAAACCAAAACTAGGTAGTTGTATCAATGCTTTAAATAACATAATGTTACAGTGAGTTTATTAATTACCATAATTTCAAGTTAGTAATTAGCATAAATGATACTTCAAAATATCTTCAATATTCATAACAGTACAAAGGGAAAAATATTGTGATTTTTCTTGGTTCAGAGTTACCAGCACTGCCAAACATCACTGTGATTTGTTTCTAACCCTTTTAGTTGATGAAAATGCTAAGTTAAAATTGGAGGAAAGTGCACAATTGTCTTCTAGAAGGCCCAGGTTCTTGCCTCTGAATTGAAAAATCAGGGATATCTATCTGAACTATTTATAAATTTTCATGGCCAAGATGTTATTACTTCATCCAGGAAAGCACTCCACTATTTAATATAAAATATTTAACTTTCACTTGGACCTGATTTCAAAATACAACTATTGCAATAATGGGGAAAACTTATCAATAAAAACTGACATCAGGGACTTTGAATCTACTTTAATAGATGTATATTCTATTGAGTTGTAACAAGGTTTCTCCTAACATTTGGAAGAAATTTTCTAGAAGTCAGTAGTGACAAAAGCTTTCCTTATATAAAACTTTTGGATTGCTATAGAATAAGGCAAATTTTCTCAATAAAACAGGAAGTCAAGGGGTGGTGTTTCCCCAGTTCCCAACGTGACCATGTGGTCATGGAAAGAAAATTTATCGGAAATATAAATTGCCATCAATTTTTTAAACTGAAGAGGAGAAAAAACAGGAAAACAAACATTTCTAGGACACGAATATTAATTTAACTTGAATAATATATGCAATTAAATAATATTTGAAATTCTGCAGCTACTAAAAGTATTCCATGAGCAGAAATGTAGCCTTACTCTATTAATTTTATATGGAAATTTGAATTGTTTGGGGGATTTGATCATTCGTGTGGAGTGAGAAGACACAGAGGAGAATAAAGTAAATACAATACTTTATGAATCTTTTTTTCTTCTACTTACATATTTTATCAGCAGTTTTCCAAATGCCTTTGCTTCTTGGTTTTCTGTCTACCTGTATAAAAGCACAGTTATCTCTTCTAACAACATTCAGTGACAGATACAATAACTCACTGCAGTGATTATTAATATGTTTTTTTCAAGATTTTTTTTTTAATTTGACAGAGAGAGACAGCCAGCGAGAGAGGGAACACAATCAGGGGGAGTGGGAGAGGAAGAAGCAGGCTCATAGGTGAGCCCAATGTGGGGCTCGATCCCATAACGCCAGGATCACACCCTGAGCTGAAGGCAGACGCTCAACCGCTGTGCCACCCAGGTGCCCCATGTTTTTTTCAAATATACACTGAATTTTAGGACAGAGACAAAAAGTTGATGAAGCCTCTCTGGACTTTCTCTTTCTCATTTGTGCTTTCTAAGGGCCCCAAGCCCCTCAACTCTAAAGCATTTCTTCTTTCTGTGATGACACCAGTTCAAAAGAGAATCCTCATAAATAGTATGAAAAGTGACACTCCAAGAGGACCTGATAACATATAACTTTTTAACCTTTGTAAAAATTCTTTTCTAGGCTGAACAGGACAATGGCCATCCTCTTCCTGCCTTCTCCAGTCTCCATATTGAAATCCTGGATGAAAACAATCAGAGTCCATATTTCACGATGCCCAGTTACCAAGGCTATATCCTGGAATCTGCCCCAGTGGGAGCAACCATCTCTGACAGTCTGAATTTGACCTCCCCTCTGAGAATTGTGGCTCTGGACAAGGATATAGAAGATGTAAGCTCAATATGTTGCTCTTGTTTTGTTAACATGTCTTGATATATTTATGTCAACAGGAACTTTTACGAAGACCTAGAGACAGGAGCTATTGAATAGAGAACAGAGTCCTTGTGAGTAAGAGTCTTATAAATGAGAATTTTAGTGTTGTAATTTCATTTCACATCAAGAATACGATAAAAAAAGAGCATGTTTGAATTAGTGACCTTTTTTTTTCAGTTTACAGATACTGGATATAAGCAAGAAAACGAATGTTTCATTTATTGTTTGCTAAACCTCCAGGGCAATCTTTTTTTATTAACATGGGTTAAAACTGTTAATACAGTTGCTGGTAGGGAACAATCATGGCATTACACAATGAGTCTACAGAAACATGAAGGCAGCCCTGGAGTATGATTGGGGGGACTTTTCTGATGCTATGTTATTTGGGGGTAGCTGACCCCCTCCCACTTCTGCTGGTGGCTGTGCTGAGGCTCAGACTGTCCGCTCCACACATCGTCACCCATGGCAGTGGTGCTGACATCAGCTCACACAGTGGGAAACGGTCCAGGCTGGGGGATCAGCATGCTTTACCTCTTCAGTCCCTCTTTGGCTGTGAAGAGTGGACAGAAAATCTATACCAGACCAGTCAGAGCCCCTTCTAGGAAAGGAAAAACAAGGAATTGGAGCTGGGAGGCTTTGGCATCATGTATTAAAGAGGTGGGAAGGACTCTGGAGCCACTGGAGCTGAGTTTGCTGACATCATGGTGGAAGCCTGTCACCAGCGGGAGAGAAGGGGCAGAAAAGAGTCCTGTTGGGCTATAGTCCCCTGACCTATTCTGAACTCTAAGGTTTTCCTTCGATTCTGTGACCTACCACAGTAATTCCCCACATATCTTTTTTTTTTTTTTTTTTTAACATATGTTGAGTTGGATTTGTCTCTTACAATGTGAGAAGTCCTGAGTCCACAGTTTCTCCCTTGCTGGTGGTGCTGTTGGGTAACTTTCAGTGAGGATGGAGATGTTCTGCAACTGTGCTTTCCACTCCCGGAGACTTGAGCCCTGTGTGGCTGTGCAGCGCTGGACATGACACTAGACGGAGAACCTCTTTCTAGCGTTTTGGTTAATTAATTTAAGTGTAAGTTGTCATCTGTCTCTAACTGGACAGCACAGCTGTGGAATGTCCCCCAAATCTCATTCCATGGAGCTTTGTCATCCATCTAGTAAATGAAGAGGAAACTTTCAGACTTTTTTTTTTTTCTCTTTCTGGAAAAAGTGTGTAACACTTTGCAGAGGATGTGACAACTCTGTGTGCCTGGTCCTCTTCCCAGACGCCATTATGAATCCTGGTGTTTTCTCTTCTCTCATCCACCTTGCCTGTCTTTTGTAGTCTCTCCTCTTCCATTTCATCACGTTTTACACAGTAACTGTCATTGAGTTCTTAGTACCTGCCAGACAATATAGTAACTGCTTTATCTTGCATTAATTCCCTTAAATCTCACAGCGAACGTAATAGATGTAATTTCCCATATTGCAGAAGAGGGGATGGAAGCTATTTTAAATGCCTGATGTGATCACAGAGTTCGTAAATGGTGGAGCTGGTCCTTGTGCCAAGGTCTATGGGAAACAAAGTCCTTGATTTTAAGACCAAACTAGAAAGCTCCTATCTATTTGCTATGGTCTGGCTCTAGTCTGACTATGATAATGGCTGATGAATGCTACAGACTTTCTTTCAGAAAAGTGCATATACATATAGGATTTCCCATCCCAGCTTAGGGGGTTAGGGATCCCCTGAATGTCTTCATTTAGTGAATTCTCCCTGGAAAATTTAGAGCCACCTTAATAAGTTTTATATAGGCTAAGCGACTATATTTTGTAGGACTGGTGATGTACCATAAATTTTGATGTGGATTTTGTTTCATTTTTAAATTAGAATGCATAATTATATTTTAGTAGGAACTAGTCAATTTGGAAAATTATAATGGTTTATGTCATACCTTCATGAACACAGTGGTGAGCAAAAGCTAAATCCTAAAGAAAAAGTGCAGTTGTAGTTTCTCCATAATTGCAAAACGTATGTGTTTGTTCTCGCTTGATGTATTTATATTATTATTATTATTTTGCTTGATATATTTATATTACTGAATGGTTACATACTAAGCCCTACACTTGCTTGTGTACATTCCTACTTTTCTAGATTGTCACTCACTTTAAAGATTCTAAGATTGCATTCTAAGAGACTATGTAAGGATGGTGGGACTTACAGGGTGTCACTGAGTTGGGGTGGGGAGAGCTCGTGGGTCTAAAACATGTGGGAAACACTATTAGCCTTGTGCTCTTAGAGCTGACAATTCCAGTTAGCCTATTAAATGCTCTGAGTGTTTCCAGGGGTGGGGCAGCTGGCTGTCTGCCTGTTTGACTCTTGGTCCTACTGTGTGATGGTTGTATGATATGGAGGGGCTCTCATTCACCAGTTGCCCTTTTGCTCAATCACCTATGATCCAAAAAGTTATATGGGAGGAGCGATTGCTCCCTTGGCCTGCTTGTTCACTTGGGGCTGGTGGGGATGGGAGGGAGAGGATAGTTCCCATAGATGTCACTATGCACACAGAGAGTAACACCATTAATACATCTCGTAAAAATGTCATGTAATTGAACAGTGTGTATCTGGCCATTTATTTCTTATTTAGGCGTTGATTTTCCTTTGTTCCTGACAACTGAAGGTCGTCACATCCTTCCTGTTTCATCCTCTGAATATTTTGTGACTCTCTTTTCTTTTCCCATCTTTACAACCATCACCCTACTCACCTCACATTAGAATTGCCTCCTGATGTCCTTGCCTTCATATTTTTTCTGACTCCGGCCTCTTTCTCACCCAGCCACTAACAGTGATCTCTCCAAGAGCTCACGCGGGACTGTATCACACATCTGCCCAACACGGTGGTGTGACTTCACGTTCCCTGCACAAGAGAATGGCTAGTGTCTCTTGATGCCTGAGCATTTCTACCGCCTCATTTTCTGAAACTCCCCACCTCACCTGTCACCTTTAGCATCTACTTGTAATCTCCTGCATAGGCCAACCTGCTTCTCATCTCATTTCCATTGTTTGTGACATTTTCCATGTTTTGAAATCTTTCATCTTTCATTACCCAAGCTGACGTGGGCAGCTTACACTCAGTGTTTAGGATTCCGCTCGGGCATGCCCTTATTCATGCATCTTGCCCAGACTCTGCTCCCTCATGGTTGAGCTGCATGTCTCTCCGCTGTGCATTTCTCTACTGCTCTCCTCATGCCATTGTAGGTGCTTGCTCCCTCTATGAACTTAAATGGAGGCTAGGGCCTACATCTTAATCACTTCTGTATCTTAAAGATCTAACACTGTTCCCAGAACTTAATCAGTTCCAGTGATTGTTTAATGAGCTCGTGCATTCAGGCATGAATAAAGGAATGAAGATATCTAACACATGCATCAAAAATTCTAGTGATATTGATTTAACTGTGTCACAATATGGCCCATTCCATGGTTGGACAACTAATTCCTAGAAAGCTCTTCATATTGAGTTGAAACTAACCTTCTTGCTAACTCATCTGGTATTCCTTATAGCTTCCATTTGCCAGCACACAAAATAAATTTGTAGAATAGTCTTAATATATTTCAAGATGTATTGATGTCCTTCTGAGTCACCTCTTTTTCCAGGCCAATAACTGTTTATTTTTTAAAAGTAAAATATGTTCATTGCTAGGTTATTTATTTATCTGTGTTAACAAAAGAAACTTCAAGGCCCTGTTAGTTCACAGGCAAGAATTTTAGTCTGTGGTAAATTCTTGCTGATTTTGAATGTCAGAATTAGTGAAATTAATCAGCATAGGGTTAATAGGATTTAAGAATAAAGACAGAGGCATGTCACCACATACAGATGTTACTAACAGAAATGGAGGTTTGGTATCAGGCATGGAAAGAAGTCATCACTACAGGAGTCCATTTCCTGAGCTGCTTCAAGAATAGCTATGCCACAGGGCACATGCAAAGAAGAGAACAGACTTGGATTATTTGTCCAAAAATTAAGTTGTGTTTCTTCCTCCAACTCAGTGGAAAGTAAGACAAAGTTTTAAAACACAATAGCAGGGATTGGTGAGTTGTGGTGTTATCAACAGTGTAGATTTCAAGTCAAAAAGAATTTTAAGGGTCACAGTGAAACTGGAAAAAAGTAAAAAAAATATTTGTGTTAATGTTTCTTTTCTATGGTTATATAAATATCAACATATAGATGCATATATAGAGAGAGAGATGAATCATGTTTGTTTTTTCAAGTACTCTTAGTTCATGCTTTCAAAATAGCCCAGAAGACAGGTAAAGCAAGACATGCCCACTGTTTTCAAGAGGATGTCAGAAACCACCGGGTTTTCAGAAGCAGAACTACTAAAAGTTGATTATTGAATTCTGGTTCTAAAAAAGTAAATAAATAACAGAGAATAGTAATCAACAGAGGTTACCCACTTGGCTTGTAGAAAGGCAGTGAGTCATTTATAATTCTAGCCGGGTTCATGTCCCTGCATAAAGTGCTACTGTTCCAAGATAAAGGCATCCTTGAATCTAATACAATAAACTCTTAAAGGTGCTTATATGTGCTTATATGCCTTATACATATTGATATGCTATTATATGTGCATTATGTCAGAATATGAAGACAAAAATACACCTTGAAAAAAGTTATTAGTTTAAATGTACTGGAAAATGCTGCCATTGTTTGTCTGTTTCTTAATAGTGTATACTTGTATGCCGTATATGTGTTTGTGGTCATATATGTTTACATTGTTTTTTCTTAATGTTAAATTTGCATATAGGTTCCACCTGGTGGAGTTCCTGTAGGTACTAGGTGTTTATTTTGTGTTTGTTCTGTTGTGAATTGCTGTGGTTCATTTCCTAGTTCTTTTTCTTTTCTACTAAAACAAGTAGTTACTTCATTATCAACTTATACAGACATCTGCAACTACCATAAATATGTGTATGCTTGTAGATGTAATTTAAATTTGTGTTCCTTGTACTATTGTTTAGAGCAGAATGGATTGTGTGGAATCCAAAGTGCAGGTGAACTTTAACAAAGATTATTCAATCATTAAATTTTTTTTCAGTCCATGACAAATGTTCATAATTCATCACCATATTCTTTCTAGAAGATTCTAAGTGTGGAATTGAACCTTTTTGAACAAGGTTGTCTGAAGACAACCACTGCTGACAAATTCAAATTGGCAGATGAGATTAATTTTTTTGTCATTTTTTTCTTATATTTTATAATTTATGTATGTGCATAAGTATGCATATATATATGTGCACATATATACACATTTCTGTGTTATATGTGTATATATGTGAGGATGCATATAAATTTGTGTGTGAGTGATACAATATTTTGATTCGTCTTGGAAACCCAAAACTGGCTTTAATTCCAATTACTTGTTATATTTGAATATTTCTTCTATATGATGGGATTTCTAATTTTACATTCATGTGTTTGTTTACCTTTGCATTTGCATATGTGTTTACTTTTACCTTCTTTTTTTTCTGTGCTGTGAGTGAATATCAGAGTTTATTTTACCTTCCTGGGAAATAATACACAAATCAATGAAATGACATACTTATGGTATATACTGAATGTATACTTTAGATAAAGTAATATTACCATTTGTCAGAGGGAAAAAGAACATTTATTAATCAGCCTTCTGTATCCATATTAATTAGTTAAAAAACTAATATGTGTTTTAAACAAATATATAGACACGAGGACTACATAAAATTTATTGTCCCTCTCAAAATAATAAGCCAGAGCACTATCAATTTGGACTCATAAAATACCATGCCTGAAACTAGTATTATCCTCAAAAATAAATCCAAGTATTAAGCTCTGAGTAATAACTGTCTGAATATTTCCAAATCTGCATTCTTAAATTCCTGTCCTCAAAGAAACATCCAGATATTCACCAATGGCGTCTATATATCCAATATATAGATTTTAAAAAGTTGATACATGGAGTGTTCATAAAATTCACATGTTAAAATTTAAACAGAGATTAACCGAGCGGGACAGATTAGAATGAGCTGTAAGATACCATGGACAATCATAGCTTTCTGTATTGTGTTATCTTTTTAGAAAAAATAATCTGCATGTCTGGGAAGTGTTATTATAGTCTCCAGCTAGCTATTACAACAGGACTTGAAGTGAAGTCAATTAAATTATCAAAAGGTCTTTAATGTTTCTGGATATCAAATATGAGAGTTTGTTTATGAAGCATGGGTGTGTATGTCATCTTCAAATGGGAAGCATTTGACAGTGAAAATCTTGCAGCTTCTATCAATGGGGAAAGAGAAAGTGTTGTATGTGACACAAGCATGCTTTACAGTCTCACATATGCACACGCCGGTTCCCAACCCAACATTCACTGCAGTCTTGCACCATCACAATACCTGGCATTTTAAAAATTGCCTGCAACATGTGGTGAGGATACGAATGAATATATCTAACAAATTTCCTAACAGAGGCTACAGTTGAAAGGAAGAAAAGAAATTGGGGGAATATTCATTATAATCAAGTAGAGAATGACCAAAGGACTTGGATAAAGGGAGAGAAGTAAATATCGGATATATCCAGTCCCATAGCAGAGCTTGCTCAACTTGGATTACTGGGTGTTTCAGGTCTGAGTAAAGGAAGCTGTTCTTCATCACCATTGTGGGTAAATTCAGAGAACAGGAAACAATATATGAATTTAGCAGCCTAGTGATTTTACCTTGGTTGGTAAAATCAAGGATAAACACTAAAAAAATGACAGACACTCACACTTACTTAGGTTTTTGTTGTTGTTGTTGTTGTTGTTAATCGAAACTGCATTCTAACTTTTCTGCTCATTTAAAAATAATCCTTACATTTTATTGCAGTTGACTTTAAAGTACACAATAAGAAGCAACCTCAAAATGTGGTTCAGGATATATTGAGTTTATATGCATTTTATAATCTATTTTTTAAAATAAATAATCTAACTCTTTATTAACTAATACACTTGATTATCCAAACACCCCGCCTGCTAGCCTGCTGAGCAATTGGGGTCACGATGCTGACATGGAGCCCAAGGTTCCTGTTTTAAGTATCCATGGAAAGCCCCTGACTTTTCACAACTCTTAACAACTTTGATTATTATGATAAAGAGACCAATGAAAATTATTGTTTATAGCATTACTTTTTTTTCTTGTTCCAGGATCAATAAAGGTAGCATACTGGACTTACCACAATCATGGACATAGAGGCCACAATAGTATAGCTAAGTGCTATCTCTTAATGAGATGTTACAAATACAGAACTTGGGTTAGTTTCAAATGGAACCATTCATTTCAAAGTTATTTGAAATATACATATATCGAATCTTTAAAAAGGTGTATAGATTATAGTATCTGTGGGTCAAATCATGCCTACCTTTTAATATAATACACATTTCAACTTTCTTACTTTCACATAGAAATGTTTAAAAGGTGAGTTCTAATTTTTTAATCAAATGAACATGTCTTTAACAATTCCAAACTCTATACTCTTCCGTCTGCCCCTGATTTCAGACTTTGAAAAGTAATCTATGATATTAAATTACATTTTACACTACACTATGCGAATATGTATTTTTTCATTTGAGTCTAGTCGACATGCATTTGAGTCTAGTTGACATGCGATGTGACATGAGTTTCAGGTGGACGCCATAGCGATGTGACTTCTCTGTTATGCTGAGCTCAGCACACTAGTAGCTCCCATCTGTCACCACACAATGGTCTTACAGGATCAGTAACTCTATTCCCTGTGCTGTGCCCTTCATCCTCGTGACTTGCTCATCCCATAACTGGCAACCTGTGTCTCCCACTCCCCTTAGTGCATAATATTTTTATAGTTGCCAGAACCTGTAGAAACCCCTCACCTCCCTGTGTCATGTCTGTTGCTGTTGTTTTCATAAAAGCCTTGTCTGTAGTCCTGCTTCTCACTATTCTTTTCTCTGCCCCACCTGCCTTCTTACTCCCCCATCAGACACCAGTCCACACTCCCCACTTAACATCCTTGTTCTTTCTCTAACATGCAAAGATTGATATCATCGTTCAGGAGGGCAGTAAGACTGTGAAGGGTTTCCAATGTGTAGTTAAATATCTCTGTTTTGAACTTTTGCCATCCCTTCTTCTTTATGTATATGTCAGTTTTCTGGACTCTTAATCAGACACAATGCAGCCAATTCATATATCTTCAATCTAATCATCTGAAATTTTTAAATTAAAATAAACATTATGTTTCCCTTTGGAGAGCCTTTGCAGCATTAAAATAAGAAAAAGCAAGCATGGTATTTATAGGTAATGAATTATACATAACCAATTTTATTTCTATTTTACATTAAAGGTTAGAACAGGATAGTAATAGGCATACGTGCAGTTTATTACTACAAATGAAGTAATTGTACAATCCTACAGCTAGAATTTTGGGCTCTACTTTTCTCTTCTTGCATTTAATTCTTATTCCTCAAGCCCAATGAAGTTCTGGAGAATATTGATATTAAATAACCGAAAACAATATATTCAATTGGATTATTATCTATCCTATTCTTTTCCTTTTATTCACATTAATTGTACTTGTACTCATTCTGCTATGGTGTTTTCCACAAGAGGGGTCATTGTCTTTGCATAATCCAGCTCAGTGATGAGTGGATGTTTAGTGAAACCTATCTTGTCTTAGGAAAGTCTTATTACAGTCATGCATAGTTTTGTAATTGATTTGCAAAATTAATCTCCAGTTAATGAACTAATAGCTGCATTATGTATTCAACGTTAAATAATGGCACTCTTTTTTCAAAGATGAAAGACCCAGAGCTTCACCTCTTCCTGAATGATTACACCTCAGTCTTCACCGTCACGCAGACCGGCATCACTCGCTACCTCACCTTACTTCAGCCAGTGGACAGGGAAGAACAGCAGACTTACACTTTTTCGGTAAAAAGATTTCATATACACATTTATGTGTGAGAGTGTGTGTGTGTGTGTGTGTGTGTGTGTAACAGAAAGAGATATCTGTTTTAAACTGAAGAAGTCAATAATTTAGGAGGAAAAAATGCAATATTTTCAAGTAATTGTACATATTAATAATAAAATCCTTCACATGTATTTCTCCTTTTTCTGTTTTATAACTTTGTGCAGCTGTGTTAACACTCTTTCCAACAGAGGAAAAATAATTTTCAAAATGGAAAAAAGGAAAATAGGAGTCTCATTTTTTACCATACACTCATAATTGACTTAAATTTGAGATATTGTCAGCTAGAATCCACAAGCAAAGAATTATTTCCTAACCTTTATTTTATTTTAACTTATTTTATTTTTTTTTAAATTACATTTTAAATTTTGTCAGAGGTTAGGTCAGGGGTTCTCCACTGGGATGATCCCTGTGGTCCCCAAGTCCATCCCACCCCTCCCCTGGGAACATTTGGCAATGTCTGCAGACACATTGGCCATCACTCCTGTGAGGGGTGCTATTGGTATCATGGAGGGAGACACCAAGGATGCTGGTAAGCATCTTATAACACACAGGACACGGCCCCCCCTCACCTCCACTGAAACAGAATTATCTGATGGAGAGAACCTAGTTTAGGTTAACCAAGGGGGGGGAAAAAAAGGTGAGGGGAGATTATTAAAGCTGTAATTGTAAATAGTTACTGTAACATAGAAATATATATGTGTATATATGACTAATGTGGTTGAGAAGTGAATACAGTTGAAAAGAAAGTTCGTATTATCCAAATTTCTGACTAGATTTTATTCAGATATAAGAGGAAAATGAGCTGATAGAAAAGTACAGATTGTGGGACCTACGTGGGATTTCTTCTGGAGAACCTAATGCAACACAGCTAGAGCTTCCAGAAACCCAGCAGTTAAAACTTAAGATACAGAGTGGATTTCAGAAGTCATTCAGAACAAGGATGGCGATGTTACAACGCTGACTCCTAAAATGTCAATGATGGAATTAAGATGTCACTATTAACTAATGACAATAAGTCCTTTAAAATTTGTCATTTTGTGAATTGCCAGAAAAAGACATCACATCGCCTACTTTCTTGTGTGATATAAGTATGTTGGCTATAAAAGCATCTATGGCATTGTATACAAAATATGGAAAAGTGAAGAATATTTTCCTATTAATTTTTTAAAAATTAAGTAGTAGTTAACTCTTAAGAATCAGCAGTGTTACTGGCTCACTCCAAGTCTCTAAGACATTTTACATATCTGCTTATTTAAAATGTGCTTGGAATTGAATACATTAAAAATAAAACAGAATCCTCTGTAATTGCTTCTTAACATGTTAAAATACTTTGTTTATATGCGCTATTGTAGCTTTGCTATTACCTTTTATCAAGAAAACATTTTGGCATATATTGAAAACTGAAATTATATATAAGAAACATCTTAAATCATAAGAGTGCATTCTGCACTGCTTATGTTTGCATGACTTCTCTGTTACATGTATTTTTCTGTCCCCAAAGATAACAGCATTCGATGGTGTGCAAGAGAGCAAGCCAGTTATTGTCAATATTCGGGTGATGGATGCAAATGATAACACTCCAACGTTCCCTGAAATATCCTACGATGTCTATGTGTATACAGACATGAGCCCCGGCGACAGTGTCATACAGGTAACTCCCCATATGGGATGAAGATTTACACAAAGCAGTTACTTCCATGGGCATTATGCAATGCATAGGTTAAGAAACTGCTGAAGAAATGAAAATGAACTTCAGATTCATGAAATGACATAATTTAGCTTAGAAAGCTTTAGATTTATGTTTACTTTTCAAATAAAAATGTGCATATATGCACTTTATTTTTTTAAGATTTTATTTATCTATTTGAGAGAGAGAGAGAGGGAGAAGCAGACTCCCCACTGAGCAGGGAGCCCAACACAGGGCTGGATCCCAGGACCCCAGGATTGAGCTGAAGGCAGCTGTTAACCGACAGAGCCACCAGGCACCCCATTTATATTCACTTTAAAGTGGAATTAACTAGTTGTTAAATGTAAACATAGCTATGTGACCAGTTTATAGTTGATTTTTAAAAATTTAATGTTCTGAATATATTTAATTAGTTAATATAATAATATATTTAACACACTGAAGTTTCAGATATTAGACATGTAGTTGAAAACTTCAAATTATTTTGAACTTCTGAAAATGTGGATTAAATTTCCCTTGGTGATAAAAACAGAAGACTGCCTAAATAAATTGGTGGATGATACTGTTGTTAGTGGTCACCTGGACGGACATAACACAGAATCATTACAACAGAGAAAATTAGAATTACATAGTAAATGGTGTCTTTGAAAACACAAAAATCAGGCAAAATCTTTCGCTTGATTTGCCTTATTTTTATTATTAACTGTGTAGTTACTGCATTTAAATTAAGTATAAGTTATCTCAAAATATTTTCTTTTTGATTTTGAGTATAAGTCATTAAGAAGTCATAATATTCTTCACTGAGGGTTTTTAGAAATCTGGAGATGGGTTGAGTCTAGTAGTTTCCCAACTGGCCATACTGCAGAATTACCCAGGGAGCTGTTTAGAAATACAAACAACCAAGATTTCATGTCAGCTTTCCTGGATGAAGCTCTATGAGCAATACATACGTTATTGATATTAGAAAAACGAACCCCAAGAGTTTCAGTTGCCCAACCACGTAAAGATCACTAATGTAGATTATCCT
>NC_048223.1:48062376-48063205 GCF_002007445.2 Ailuropoda melanoleuca
ATATATATATATATATATATATAAACAACCAGCAGGGAACTGGAAAGTGTAAATAAGAAAACCATAGCAATTATATGGGGGAACCGTATCTCAAAAAATGTTTGCCTTAGGGGATCAAAAGCTTATTTCTGGCATTTGCAGGCTGCAAAATTTAATTTCCCTATGTACCTCTTTATGAAATAGATCTTTTCTTGCCTTTAAAGATTCACATTTTATATATCTCCCTGAACCACACAGATTATGAAGATAGACTATTGTTTGCCTCTCTATGGCTCTATTTTTAAAATTATTTAAACACCAAGAAATGAAGCCTTATGATTAGTATTTTAAATGTTATTCCCTCTGTGTGGTAACAGAATGGTGTGGCTTAAAACATTCTCCAGGGGTCTAGAAATAAAAGGAAATAGATTTCATATTGAGAGGAAGGTTTGTAAATGAAGCAAAATGACTCAGAACTGTGGCCTGCACCTGCCTTGTAAGAGTCACAGAATAGGTTCTGTGCTGCTCCCTCCCCAGCCCCTCATCAGCCTGCCTTTCCCCCACTGACCCCAAGATCAACTTGTTTACATTTGGTTAGTATTCTTATGTCAAAAACAGTGAGAATATTAGAAGAAAAGGGGACAGTGAGCATTCTCCAGCAGAGAGCACCTTGGATAACTGATTTTAAGTATATTTTATTTTATTTATTATTTGACAGAGAGAGCACAAGCAGAGGGGAGGGGCAAAGGGAGAAGCAGACTCCCCGCTGAGCAGGGAGCCTGATGTGGGGCTCGATCCCAGGACCCCAGGATCATGACCTGAGCTGAAGGCAGATGCTTAACTGACTGAG